>NC_091952.1:187076316-187108816 GCF_031021105.1 Erythrolamprus reginae | reverse complement strand
TGACTACTCTTACCTTAGAATTACTGATGGGAACTGTCTGTTCAGAAGAACCATTGGAAAATAATTTCCTACTTATAGACCTTACAGGTAATCCAGAATAATATCATGGTAATTACTACTGATCACAGTGAAAAGTCTATTTTACTAGAAAAGCTGTCTTTTTCAACAAAATACAGGTCTGAAATTAAAGAAAAACAGACTATCTGGGATAATCTGTAGGACTAGAGGTATAACTGCCTCATAGTGCCTTACAGCACCTCTATAAGTTGGTCTACAGCATTTTGCCCACAACTATCTGAGTCTTCATTTTACCAACCCCGGAAGGATGGAAGGCTGAGTCAATCTTGAGTCAGTGAGATTTGAACTGCCAAACTGCAGCTAGCAAGTCAGCTGAAGTAGCCTGCAGTGCAGCACTCTAACCATTGTGCCATCTTGGCTCTTCTAGGTTTAAAATATCAGATAACTGATTAAATGAGGATTGCACAATTGTCTTTGCAGTACTGAACCGGTCAAAATTGAATGCCTGGCAATGAGCAGTGAGTTTGCCTGCAAAGCTACATTCTCACCACTGCAACATTGTGGTGCAGTGGTAACAGCTATCCAGGATATTTCCTAAACAAGAGGCTAAAGATTAAGTGAAAGATGTCTAAAACATCTGGACTGAGAGATGTTTCACTTCAATTCCCTCCTCAGAGACGGCCCTTCTCAAATTCAAAGCCAGCTGTGAGCACAGATATTAGTGTGTGAAGAAGCAGGGATGCAGCCTGCAGCATGCACAGCTCATATTGCAAAGATCCGTGTTTACTTTCCTAACATCCAGAAGCTAAAACAAGTCCCAGATGAGCTTGCAAGAAGTCATCCCAGTCACCTGCCTTTAATCTGCCTAAATAGAGTCCAGGTTGGAGTAAATATTCTTAATTTTATTTGAAGGATGAGTTTTAAAAATGTTGCAGTGATCCTTTTACCATTTCCAGCTGATTAGTGTGTGTAAATTAACCAGTGATATAACCATGTGGAATCCTTCTAGATGTGCATAACATAAACTAAAGCAGTTGGTTGATGTCGATGTCAGAAAATTAACAGTGACATTATCTAGATTGCAGATTGTAATACTATCTCTAATTTATCCAACTCAGTCTAAATTCATTTTAAAAAATGATATTTTAGCAATATTTATTTGCGATTTAGATTTTGAACACATTGACATATAAATTAGAATTGGATGTTTTAATTCTGTGGGATGCTGAAAAGACACTTTGATATGATTCAAAATACGTTCTTGAACTGTGTTTGAACATTTCCTTTTACATATCACTTGGAAACTTACTTCTTGTACTGGGCAAGACTATAATAAACTGACTGACATTTCCCATATGTTTCCCGAATTTTGTACACTGGAATACAATTCATTTGTTTCCAAGTGAGATTTCTGAAGTGTTTGAAGTTCTTATTTAATTTATAGAAACATAGAAACATAGAAGTCTGACGGCAGAAAAAGACCTCATGGTCCATCTAGTCTGCCCTTATACTATTTTCTGTATTTTATCTTAGGATGGATATATGTTTATCCCAGGCATGTTTAAATTCAGTTACTGTGGATTTATCTACCACCTCTGCTGGAAGTTTGTTCCAAGGATCTACTACTCTTTCAGTAAAATAATATTTTCTCATGCTGCTTTTGATCTTTCCCCCAACTAACTTCAGATAGTGTCCCCTTGTTGAAAAGAGACTATATTTCCCCGTCTTTATTTTAATTGTCAACTCAAGGCAGTATACATACAGTATATAGGTAATACGTCTAGAACTATGGAAACATTAATATAAATAAAACATAGTCTCTTTCCACCAAGATGCAGTTCAAACCACATGCAGAAGCATTGAATAGACAATACCTAGCTCAACTATAATAACTGTGAGAGAGATCTAGCTGTAACTAATGCGGAGCTGTCAAACTCGCTTTCCATATACTGAATGCGTCACATGCTGACCATGCCCACATCCAGTTTAGTGAAGGGGAAAAAAGTTGTGCTATGTCAAGTAATGCTGCCGTGATGACGAAAGTTTGACACCCCTGTTCTATGTTCAATGCAGCCAATGACTGCATTGGCTGCCGATTGGTTTCTGGACACAATTCAACATGATGGTAATGACCTATAAAGCCCTACATGACATCGGATTAGATTACTTGTGTGGGACCACCTTCTGCCGTATGAGTGCCAGTGACCAGTTAGATTCCACAGAATCAGCTTTCTCCAGGTCCCATCAACTAGACAATGTTGCTTGGCGGGGCCTAGGGAAACGTCCTTCTCTATAGGGTCCCTGGCCCTCTGGAATCAGATTCACACTGCCCCTACCCTCCTCGCCTTCTGCAAAAGTCTTAAGACTCATCTATGCCACCAGGATTGGGGCGATTAGACGTTAGGCCCCTGGCTGACGAATGTCATGTATGGTTGTTGTCTGAGTGGGTATGATTGATTTTTAATAAAATTGGGGATTTTAGACTGGTTTACATAGTTTTAATTAATTGGATTTAGCCTACTGTATTCTATTGTTTCTTTTTATATATTGTAAGCCGCCCCCAATTCCTTGGACAGGGGCGGCATATAAATCCAATTAATTAATTAATTAATTAATTAATTAATTAATTAATTAATAATGCATTACCAGTTAAGTATGAGCCAGCGGTGTGCTACATCTGCCAATAAAGCCCGTCTGCATCAACAGAGGGGTAGTATCTCAATTGTGAAAAATGATAATATTGATTTACACCACATTAGTGAGGCCACAGTTGGAATATTGCATCCAGTTCTGGTCACCATGACACAGAAAAGATGCTGTGATCCTAGAAAAATAAACAAAAATGGTAAATGGTCTGGGGGCTGTTCTGTCAGGCTCTCTGGTAGAATCCTCCCAAAAATTCACAGGCACAAATGTCAGACACACACACATTTGAAAATTCAAAACAATGTTCTTTATAATGAAAATTCACTTAAACTAAGCCCTCTTTTGGTATAGTAAAGAGCACTCGTCTCCAAACAAACTGGTAATTTATACAAGTCCCTTATCAGTCCTGTGATACTTAGCTTGCAGCTGTGAGGCAATTCACAGTCCTTCTTCTTTCACAAAGTGAAACACACTTTGCTCTGGTTTAGTTTCAAAGCAGAGAAAAATCAGCACACAAAAAGTCAGTCAGTAAAGCAGTCACGAAACACAACGATCAGATAATCCTCCACAATGGCCAAACCCACAGGCTGCTATTTATAGCAGCCTCACTAATTACCACAGCCCCACCCAACCACAGGTGGCCTCATTTTCTTTGATAATAATCTCTCAGTTGTTGTTGCCTATGCATCGCTCTCCGCATGCGTGGCTGTATCATTAACTCTTGTTCTGAATCCAAGGAGGAGCTAGATAATTGATCTCCTTCTGAGCTGTCTGCCACACTCTCCTCCTTCCTGTCACTCATGTCTTCTTGGTCAGAGGAGCCTTCATCTTCAGATTCCACCGAGGGCAAACCAGGCCTGCAGCATGTGGATGTCTCCCCCACATCCACAGTCCTTGGGGCAGGAGCTGGGCCAGAGCTAACCACAACACCGGCTAAATTGCATGATGAATGATGGAGGGAGCTAGATATGACTATCAGAAAGAAGGATTAGAGGTGGCATGATAACTGTCTTCCAGTATTTGGCAGGAGTCTCTCTTTCTTTCTTTCTGTGTGTGTGTAATCACAGAGAAAAGGGGATTGACATTTTCCAAAGCACCAGGTGGCCGGACAATAAGTAGAGGGCAGAAGCTTGTTAAAGAATGATCCAACCTAGAACTAAGGAGAAATTTGAGAATGAGAAGAATCACTCAGTGGAATGGCTTGCTTCCCAGAGTTTTGAATGCTTGGGATGAAAATAATCATGCATCTGCCTCAATCAAGAAAAATAACCTCCCCATCTCAATAAGAAAATTACAATTTAAAATATATATATATCTGGTGCAAAAACAAAAAAGAACAAGTAGTAAACTTCAAAAGCTGTTATAAAAGCATATGCAAACAAGCAGAATGTCTCAACTACCACAGCATACAAGAGGAAAACCTTCTACACATCAAATTCAATCGTGCATTCTACAACTTTGTCAACTCAAGGACTCTAGACCTATCCCACCTCTCAAAAGACCCAACAATGAAGAATATCATGATGATTCATCCAAAGCTAACCTTCTCAATTCATTCTTTGGCTCTGTCTTTGTCAACAGCAATGGCTCATCGCCCAAATTCATCACTCGCACCTCAAACTCTCTCAATGACCTAACCCAAATAGACTTCACTGAAGACCGAGTTGAAAAAGTGTTACGTGACCTTAAACCTTCCCTATCAGTCGGACAAGATGGTCTATGTGCATACTTCCTAAAAAAGATCTCTTCTGCTATAGCTAGACCACTAAGCATAATTTTTGAAAAATCCTTCAGCACCAGCACACTTTCTAAGATATGGTCAAAAGCAATGGTCATCCCCGTCTTCAAAAAAGGAGACCCCTCTCTTGTCGATAACTACAGACCAATATCAATATGTGCATCCCATGTAAAGTTATGGAATCAATTATAAACCAATCAATTACTCTCCACCTAGCAACTAATAATCTGCTCTCTAACAAACAATTTGGATTCAGAAAAAACTATCCTGCAATCTACAGCTCCATCACTGCAAAAACATATGGACAACTCATCTTGATCAAGGAAAATCTATAGATGCAATTTATATTGACTTCTCCAAAGCCTTTGATTCAGTGGTCCATGACAAACTACTTCAAAAACTCAAATCCTATGGCATCTCAGGATCCCTCCACAGCTGGATTACTGCATTTCTGTCTAACAGGCAACAAGTGGTCAAAATAGGAAGCTCCATATCCACACCTGTCCCTATTAAAAGCGGTGTCCCCCAAGGTAGCATGCTGGGACCTACACTCTTTATTCTCTACATCAATGACCGTTGCGATCTCATCACAAGCAACTGTGTTCTTTTTGCAGATGATGTAAAACTCTTCAACACCACTGATAACACAACTACTCTACAAAAAGACCTAGACTCAGTTTCTGACTGGTCCAACACATGGCAACTCCAAATCTCAACCAGCAAATGCTCTGTCCTACACATCAGCAAAAAGAATCAGAACTTCAAATACAAACTTAATAAACAAATTATCACAGATAATCCCCACTCGGTCAAGGACCTCGGGATACTAATAACTAAAGATCTAAGTGCCAAAGCCCACTGCAACAACATTGCTAAGAAGGCCTCAAGAGTTGTTAATCTAATCCTACATAGCTTCTGCTCTAGAAATCTCACACTACTTACCAGAACTTACAAAACTTTCGCCAGACTCATCCTCAAATACAGCTCATCTGTTTGGAACCCATATCGCATCTCAGACATTAACACCCTTGAAAATGTTCAAAGATACTTCACAAGAAGAGCCCTTCATTCCTCCACTCGAAACAGAATACCCTACGAAACTAGACTCACAATGCTGGGTCTTGAAAGCTTAGAACTATGATGCCTTAAACATGATCTAAGTATTGCCCACAAGATCATATGCTCTAATGTCCTGCCTGTCAAAGACTACTTCAGCTTCAACCACAACAACACAAGAGCACACAACAGATTCAAGCTTAATATTAACCGCTCCAAATTTGACTGTAAAAAATATGACTTTAGTAATCGGGTTGTCGAAGCGTGGAACTCCTTAGTATCATCCCTGATGATACTTTATAGTATCATCCCCTAACCCCAACATTTTACCCTTAGACTATCCACGGTTGACCTCTCCAGATTCCTAAGAGGTCAGTAAGGAGCGTACATAAGCGCACTAGAGTGCCTTTTGTCCCCTGTCCTATAGTCTCTCCTATATCTCATATTTCTTCTCTACTGTATCCTCTATAACCTTCATTGTGTATTATTGTGCATTGGACAAAATAAATAAATAAAATAAATTGTCAGGTTTTAAGAGTGGACTCCAAGGTGCTTTCCAGTCCTATGATTCTATGTTTCCATGTTTAATGCTTCTCCTTATTTTTTCCATAATAACAACCTGGTGACTAACATAATAACTGGGCCAAGCTATCTAAACTAACTTCTGTACCTAAGGAACAAGAATAATGCTGTGATCACCATATGTGACCAGCCCATTTTCATTTCAACTCTTTCACTCTCTTGACAATGTTGCATACTTTCATTTGTTCTCTAATCCATGTGCAGGTCTTGCTATCTTGTCTTGTATTGCTGAGCATGTATCTTAACATGGCTCTTTGCACCACTTGTAGCTTTTGTCTAGATCGCGAGCTTAGTGTATATTAGAGCAGGTTGCACACAATGATTAAAACCTTATTTATTTATTAAATGTACTTGTTTCCCATCTCTCCTCAAGGCGACAATGTTTTCCCTCTTGAGCTGGGTCTTCTTCCACTTCGAAGGAGAACTATTTAGCACAGAAAATTCATAATTGTGCAATGGAAAGAAATAGATACAGGTTGTCCTTCACTTAAGGCCACAATTTAGCACAAAATTTCAGTTGCTAAGTGAGGCATTTGTTGCTAAGCGAGGCCATTGTTAAGTGAGTTTTGCCCCATTTTATGATCTTTCTAGCCACATTTGTTAAGCGAATCACTGCAATTGTTAACATGGTTATTAAGTAAATCTGGCTTCCCCATTGATTTTGCTTTGTCAGAAGGTGGCAGAAGATGATCACATGACCCTGGGACACTGTAACAATCAGGGCCAGACTATCTTTGGGACCACCTTCTGCCGCATTTCTCCCAGCGACCAATAAGATCCCACAGGGTTGGCCTTCTCCGGGTCCCATCAGCCAAACAATGTTGGCTGGTGGGTCGGTGGGAAAAGGCCTTCTCTGTGGTGGCTCTGGCTCTATGGAACCAACTGCCTCTGGAGATTCATATTCTCCCCACCTTACTGGTCTTCCACAAAACTGTAAAGACCTGGCTCTTCTGGCAGCCCTGAGGCCGTTAATCAAATGAGACACTGCCTAGATCCAGCCATGTGTGAATGTGAGAGTATATATGTTTATTAGGGTTTATAATAAATATTTTTATGCTCCTTTTAAAAATTGTTTCTTACTTGCTGGAAGCTGCCCAGAGTCCTTTGGGAGTTGGGATAATAAATAACTACATGCCAGTTGCCAAGATCTAAATCTAAACACGGGGATGCCACAATGGTCACAAGTGTAAACAATGGTCATAAGTCACTTTTTCCCACTGCCCTTGTAACTTTGAATGGTCACTGAAGGAACTGTTGTAGGTTGAGGACCACTTGCCTTTGACCATTAGATTCGAGCCAAAGTATAGTTCTTATGCAGTTTTCCTGAAGGGACCAGATTAATATGTGCTGTCTAACAGCATCTAACCAACCATTATCTCTTTCACCTTATTGATGCAAACTGTAAAGAAGAGACAAATGCATACTACGCACATGCTTTCTCCAGCTGGCTTTAGGTATAAAACTTTCTGATAAATGGTTGCAGTAAAGGGACCGAGGACTCCCTGAACTTGAACTTATGGCTTTCTAGGTCTCTAGCTTACCGAGATGGCTTTTATTTTATTTTATTTTAATTTAAACTAAAAACAACAGAGAATAATGGGCTACCGAGTTCATCTGCTGCACCATCTGTAGCTTCCTAGCTGGGCTGTACAGGTCTGGAACTGGAGAATCTGTGTTTGGGGAGAGTTGATTGCGAGACTATTTCTAGCGCATCATTCATTTATATAGCCTCTTTCAACCACAAGGATCCCAAAACACCTATTTAACCACCAGGTTCACTGTAATGATCTTTATTTGTCCTGTTAAAAAAAGAAGTGAAAGTTATACATCTTAAGGTGTTTGCTTTTTGTCCCTTTAACTTTTGAGTAGGCAATCCTCCTTCAACAGAAGACAATATATGTACCCGTAGCTCAGGTTGAACTGTGGAGTCCTTGATGCTCTCTGAGTTTGGTTATTTGCTTGCAAATGAATGTAAATAGGCAGCAAATAGTTTCAATAGAGAAACTTATTGGCTGCAAAATACAAACTGCAATATTTCTACTATTGTAATGCTGCCAGCAGGGGTAGAGGAAAAGTCCTATGTATTATTCCAAACCAGGTTACCATCCCTGTTTAAGGCCATATTTGCTACTAAAGAATTTCCAACCTGTTTGGAGATGCTAAAGTGAGGAAAGGATGAGTTGATGGGACAGAACCTCCTATTATTGCAGGTTCTTCTCCCAGTTGGAAGATAGATTTTCTCCTGACACCATTAAAGAAATACTCTGAGAAGCTTTCCTTGGAAAATTCCCTGAAGCTGATGAAGGCATATTGACAGTACTCTTAATTGTCTTGCATTCCTTACGACAGTTCAGAAAACAGATAGATAAGTCCAGTTTCTTGCAAGTATCACTGTTCCAAAGTATTTTTTGAAGTGCAGCATTTTTGCTCAGCACAGCAGTTTAATGAGTGATGAATGGTCTTTCCTTTGGACCTTATAAATTGAATTAATTTAAGACTCTACTCACAACCTTGGTCTTTTTTGTAGTAGTGTTGTTATAGGCTGAGGATTACTGCATAAAGTTTTTTGAGAGAGGTGGCAGAAATTTGTTTTTACTTTTCAGGTCTTTCTGAAAATATTAGTTATCTTGCTAAATTGGGAAGTAAAGCCCCCTTCCCCCACCAAAAAACCCAACAACACATAACAGAAAAAAGTAGTTAGAGATACTTCAATATTGTTGTCCCCAAATCCTATCTGGATACAGGCTGTGAAGTTTCCGAAAGATGCTCTAAAGTCAACTTATGACCACAATTGAACTCAACATTTCTGATGCTAAGTGGGACAGTTAAGTATTGCTGCATTTTACAAGTTCTCTTGCTTCAGTTTTGCTTCAGCAACTGGACAGTAACTTGCTTCAGTAACTGGACTTAACATAACAGTTCTTTGACTCCTTTTGTTTGTTTTCTTTAGATAATCAGTGGGAAATTATGGCATCACAATTTGTGGCACACAATATCTAAGAATGAGAGACACATGTAATCTATAGTCTGCTGTGCATTCTTATCAGTTAGTTTAATAGAAGACTACTGTATTTTTGGGATTATAAGACACACCTTTTTCCAACCTAAAAGAGGCTGAAAATTTGGGCAGTCATATAGTCCAAATGTAGCTTTGCCCCCCCTAGTCTTAATGAGGTGCTAACGATCTTCCCAGCTCCTCCATGCTTGCAAGCTTGTTTTCATAGCTACTCCCTCTGGAAAAAGTTTTTTCAGCCCTAATGATCTATCTTCCTGGCTTGCATGATTTTTTCATTTCTACTTCCTCCAAAGAATTCCCCCCCCCCCCTAAATCTTTGCAGGCTTCTTTTCATTGCTACTCCTTCCAAAGAAGATTTTTTTCAGCCCTAACCAGGTAATAAAATAATGTGCTGAAGCTGACCAGAGTAAGGACACTATTTTCCTCACTCAAAACTAAGGTGTGTCTTATACTCCGGTGCATCTTATACTCTGAAAAATATGATATCTATCTATCTATCTATCTATCTATCTATCTATCTATCTATCTATCTATCTATCTATCCATCCATCCATCCATCCATCCATCCATCCATCCATCCATCCAACCACCCACATTTATTTATTTATTTATTTATTCATTCATTCATTCATTCATTCATTCTTTCATTCATTCATTCATTCATTCATTCATTCATTCATTCATTCATTCATTTATTTGACTTCTATGCCACCCAATTCTAAAGGATTCAGGGCGGCTTACAAATGATATAATACAAATACAAAAAGATACAGAACAATAAGAAGAAGTCGAATATAATATCTAAAACTAAAACCCCGTAAATAGTCATAATCACAGGCATACACACCATTCATACAGTTTGGCCATAAAAGATGCAGGTCTTCATGGCCTTACAGAAGGCCAGTAGGGTGGGAGCAGTATGGATATTGGGGGGTAGTTGTTTCTATAGATCCGGGGCAGCCATAAAGAAGGCCCTCCCTTGTGGTCCCACCAACCTGCATTGCTTACTTGATGGGACCTGGAGGAGGCCAACTCTGTGTGCTCTTATTGGTTTCTGGGAGGTATGTGGCTGGGATATGACGGGGAATCGACACTAATGATTTTAATAGCATCAACAATCACTGTGATCATATTTCATCAATAAAACAGGGTTTATACTGGCATTACAAATATTAGGTATCCAAATAATTGCTAGTGAAAGAAGATATCCATCACCTTTTTTACTTTTTGGTGTTAATGTTTTACTGTATGAAAGGGGCAAATGTATCCTAGGTTTTAAAAGTTTCCCAGTATTGTAGTACTTGTGTTGGTAGTCTTGTGCCTAGAGTAGTAAGTGATTAAACATGAGCTGTTTTACCACTTCTGTATATGTGATAAATAATAGGAGAATATGGGAGAGGGGAGATACCTTGTATAGATCATATATAATCCAGTATTTAACCCAGTACCTGGTCCTGAGAATGAGAAACTGGTTCTCCCAAAAATCTTTTGAATCTCTCTAACTTCTACCCAATTCACTCTAACCATACATGGTGTGCCAACTGTTCAATCAGCAGGAAGAACTCTATGGGGCAATTCTCCCCCTCTATTCATAGGTACAAAAATCTAAATCTAACTTTCTATTTATAAAAGAACAGCTTTACTTTGCTCATTGGATACAAGCCAATAACAACACAGAAATAGTGAGAGCAATACACAGGAACACCAACATAAAATTGTTGAACAGCAGTTGTTGGACCCAATGGGATTTAATCCCTGAATTCTGACAAATTGTGATAGCAGCCTTTCTCTTTCTCACCCAAAAGCTTTTGGTTTTTTTTTCTTATGCAGCAATTGGAAAAGGTCTTTAAATGGGACCTACAATACAGAAAGTACTTATTCAAAAAGTTCAAGATACTCAAATTCAACATTTATAACTCCAGGCCATCTTGAAAATGTCACATGGAACTTTCTCCACATGGGTCACATGGGTCTTCCTCCTTCCTAATCTATTTACCTTCTCTATCGGTTTGGAAGCACACATTTAGGAGAGCCGGGGTGGCGCAGCAGATAGAGTGTTGTACTGCAGGCCACTGAAGCTGACTATAGATCTTTTTTTCCCCCCCAATATATTTTATTAATTTTCTTAAAATAGACAAAACTGACAAACATACATTTAACATAGAGATGGGGTTGTATCTTCCCCGCTTATTCTAGAAGTAAAATTTCAATACAGAAAAAAGAATACATTCAAAAAGTACAGTGATACCTCGTCTTACAAACGCCTCGTCATACAAACTTTTCGAGATACAAACCCGGGGTTTAAGATTTTTTTGCCTCTTCTTACAAACTATTTTCACCTTACAAACCCACCGCCGCCGCTGGGATGCCCCACTTCCAGACTTCTGTTGCCAGACAAGCACCCGTTTTTTCACTGCTGGGATTCCTCTGAGGCTCCCCTCCATGGGAAACCTCACCTCCGGACTTCCATGTTTTTGTGATGCTGCAGGGGAATCCCAGCAGTGCAAAAATGGGTGCTTTGCTGGCAACGGAAGTCCGGAGGTGGGGTTTCCCAGTGAAGGGGGCATCAGTGAAATCGCAGCATCGCAAAAACACCAAAGTCCTCAAAACCCCACCTCCGGACCTCTGTGTTTTTGCGATGCAGCGATCAGGGGAATCCCAGCAGTGCAAAAATGGGCGCTTCGGCTGGCAAAAGGGGTGAATTTTGGGCTTGCACGCATTAATCGCTTTTCCATTGATTCCTGTGGGAAAAATTGTTTCATCTTACAAACCTCTCACCTTAAGAACCTCGTCCCGGAACCAATTAAGTTTTTAAGACAAGGTATCACTGTACTTAAAATCAACTTATTACTTTAAATGAAAAGAAGAAATTTATTTACCTTATATAGTAAATCTTCATACATAAACTAATTCTAACATAACTCTTAAATCATATCCCAACTAATACAATTCTCTTATTTATTTATTTTTACTTTTAATATTTCTTCTTGTTTATCCATATATACACTTTGTTCCATATCTCATAAAATTCTGTTTCTTCTTGGTCTTTTAACCGTCTTGTCATCATATCCATTTCAGCGCAGTCTAGTATTTTCTTAATAACTTCCTCTTCTTTGGGGATATTTTCCCCTTTCCAATTTTGCTCATACATTATCCTGGCCGCGGTCAAAATATGAATAACTAGGTGTAAAATTTCTTTCTTATATTTCTGATTAGTTATGCTCAGTAAATAAAATTCCGGGGTTATTTCTATCTCCTGTTTTACTATTTCTTTTATTATTCTTTCTATCATTTTCCAATAAAGCTTAACTTTACTACACGTCCACCATTGATGATAATAGGACCCTATTTCTTTCTTACATTTCCAACAAAATGGGGAGGTAGCTGACTATAGATCTGTAGGTCAGTGGTTCAAATCTCATCACCGGCTCAAGGTTGACTCAGCCTTCCATCCTTCTGAGGTGGGTAAAATGAGGACCCGGATTGTGGGGGCAATATGCTGGCTCTGATAAAAAGTGCTATTGCTAACATTTTGTAAGCTGCCCTGAGTCTAAGGAGAAGGGCGGCATAAAAATCGAATAAATAAATAAATAAATAAATTTGTGTGCATGCACTTTGTGTATCAACTCCCAGTCAGTTTGACCCTTGTCAAGAACTCTAAGAGATGAAATCTACACATCTCAAAGTCACCCAAGTCGAGGAACATTACAATATATTGACCAAGCTACCAAAGTCTCAGGTTTCCCTCTTCTTATTATTCCCAAACAATTATTCTGTTTCTCCCTTTCCCCAAAACCTCTTCTGTTTCTGAATCTTCTTAACTTACCTTTTACCCACAATTAAGCTTTCGGTTTCCCCCTTAACTTAATGCTCTTCTAGGTGAAGCATTTCTATTTCTAAATCCTAGCCATGCCTTCAGCTTAAACCACTTCTCTCATTTCTCCTCCTATGTTCTGTCAGTGACAATTAGAGCCCCTTGCACTCAGAGCTCCACAACTGTTGTATCCTTTCCTCAGGTGTTGTTTGTTTTTCCTCTCAAATCATCTGGGATAATGTCACCTCCCTTCCACAGGTGCAGAGTTTTGATGAATTTGAAAGTTCCACCAGTCCAAAAATCAAGTTCACCTAATTATTCATATCACTACAGCAGCTAGATTAGCTTTTGCGCAATGGTGGAAAAACGAAGATATACCCCAAGACGACTTAATAATAGGGAAAATTCCGGTCACAATTCAAAGTGTTGGTAATGACCTTTAAAGCCCTACATGGCATTGGGCCAGAATACATCCGGAACCGCCTTCTACCGCACGAACCCCAGTGGCCGATAAGGTCCCACAGAGTTGGCCTTCTCTGGGTCCCGTTGACCAAACAATGTCATTTGGCGGGCCCCAGGGGAAGAGCCTTCTCTGTGGTGGCCCCGGCCCTCTGGAATCAACTCCCCCCAGAGATTAGAACTTCCCCCACCCTCCTTGTCTTTTGCAAATTACTCAAGACCCACCTTTGTCGCCAGGCATGGGGGAGTTAGGATATTCCTTCCCCTAGGCCATTACAAGTTATGCATGTTATGTTTGTGTGTATGTTTGGTTTTTTATAATAAGGGTTTTTAGTTGTTTTATTAAATTGGATTGTTACATGTTGTTTTTTATCATTGTTGTTAGCCGCCCCGAGTCCGCGGAGAGGGGCGGCATACAAATCCAATAAATAAATAAATAAATAAAATAAAAATTAAATATTGCGCAGAAATGACCAAGTTAACTATGGCAGTTAGAAACAATACTGAGTCCTCATTCAATAATTGTTGGGATCCTTTCTACTGCTGGTTAGGAAAAAAAGAACAACTTCCGAATAATTGTCAAGAACTGTATATATTCAAACAGATACAAATCTGGTATTAAATCTTTCTTTCTTTCTCAATAGATGTATGAGACATTGGTATATACTCTAAAATTTGACTGGCTTTTTAAAAACCTTTTTATTTAGATTTATTCAACGCTTTCTTGTACCTACCTATAATTTCAAACATTAGATATAAGCAAATGAGCTGCTGAAAATATATCTAGTTCACAATCTCAATACAGATCTACCGTACACCCGCCCACCCTTTCCTTCCCTCTACTCTTCTCTTTCTTTTTTTCTTTCTTCCTTTCTATATGTTTGTATGTTTCATCGACTTTCTTTTTGTCTATTTGTCTTGGTCCATTGTCAAATGTATATCGTTTAGACCATGATTATTGTTTTATGTAATTTGGAATGTTTTACTGTCAATTGCAATTAATGTATTTATTGTATATCTGTAAATAAAATATTTTAAAAATTAAGAAAAAAAAAAGAAAGTTCCACCAGCTCTCCATGGTTGCAGTCAAAATAGGCCAAATAGCTGGTTAGATGAAACATTGAGATCTAAGCGCTGAATTTTTTTGTACTTATGTTAAAATTGCAGCTGTGTACAAAGATTAGGAATTACATCATGTCTTCCTTCTTGTCTGTTTAGAATCTCTGTAGATGCACTGCATTGAATCCTGTGATTTTAGTTTCTTCTACTAATCCCAACATCCAAAGGTCCTGTTCTTCTCTTCTTCTGACTCCTACCAATTAACTTACCTATGCATTTAGATATCTATCTGTTCTTTTGGGCTCTCTGGTAGAATCCTTTCGAAAATTCACAGGTACAAATTTCAGACACACACATGTTTGGAAATTCAAAACAATGTTCTTTATAATGAAAATTCACTTAAACTAAGCCCTCTTTTGGTATAGCAAAGAGCACTCGTCTCCAAACAAACTGGTAATTGGTTCAAGTCCCTTATCGGTTCTGAGATACTAGGATTGCAGCTGTGAGGCAATTCACAGTCCTTCTTCTTTCGCAAAGTGAAACACCCTTTGCTCTGCTTTAGTTTCAAAGCGGGGAAAAAACAACACACCAAGGTCGAAGTCAGCAAGGCAGGCATGAAACACAACGATCAGATAATCCTCCACAATGGCCAAACCCACGCGCTGCTCTTTATAGCAGCCTCACTAATTACCACAGCCCCACCCAAACAACAACTGAGAGATTATTATCATTTTCTTTGATAATAATCTCTCAGTTGTTGTTGCCTATGCATTGCTCTCCGCATGCGTGGCTGTATCATTAACTCTTGTTCCGAATCCAAGGAGGAGAGAGGTAATTGATCTCCTTCTGAGCTGTCTGCCACACTCTCCTCCTCCCTGTCACTCATGTCTTCTTGGTCAGAGGAGGCTTCATCAGCAGATTCCACTGGGAGCAAAACAGGCCTGCAGCATGTGGATGTCTCCCACACATCCACAGTCCTTGGGGCAGGAGCTGGGCCAGAGCTAACCACAACACTATCACTGAATTTAATTTCCAAGCATTTCATGCTAACTTCCTACCATTTTACCACTACCCTTCACGAATTATTCAGCTCTACAGGCACTTTGATTATATATCTAATAGCTTTTTATCTTGGGAAAACTTATAGAAGTGAAATAAATGAAAAAAAATATAGAACACAGCAAATGGTTCTTTGAGAACGTATCTTTTATATTTGATGGATTATGAGATTGTGATTCAGAAATGTAGAGTGTTTGAACAATGTTGTAAGATGACTGCCTGCTTCTCTCTGCCCGTGGCTGATATTCTAGCCCCTGTCTATTCTAATGCCAGTGGATTCAGACAAATATATCTGTCCAAGATCAGTAGCAAACACATATTTTTGTACCCCTCCCCCCTATGGTTTTAGTTAGCAACAAGCACAACATTCCCAAAAACCTGGGGAAAATTTTTGGAGTGCATTCTGCTGCTTTTGAATATGGGCAGGAAAAGAAGGAATATCATTCTTATTTATTTATTTATTTATTTATTTTGTCCAATACAAATTGAAAGTTAAGGAGAATAAAAACGTGTAGTAGTAAATATCAGGGAAGGGATAGAAGAAGAGATATGAGAATAGAATACATTAACACAAGACTGACTTGTATGGGTTTCATTTTTGTGGGAATTAATTTATTGCATAGTTGGGAAAACCTGTGCATTTTGTTTTGTTTTATTTTATTAGTATATAAAAGTATGAAAGGTTAGGGTCCTTCCCTATATCAATTTTCACTCTTCTGGGTTTCTCCAGATGTTTTAGATTGCAGTTTTCATCATTCTGAACAACTGGCCTTATTGTTTGGAACTATAGAGGACCAGGTCAGAGAAACTGGATTGAGATGGCGAGCAGTATTTAACAATAAATAATTAACTCAGCATTATCTTTCTGCTTTGCTTATGGTTTCTTGTATGCCTATTATGAAACTTCTTCTCCTCCTGTGCTTACATGCTGACACAGCACCCATTTTCTTGTCTAATTTTATAAACTGTTCAGCCGTGTTGTTATTCATTGTTTTCTTTTAATTATGTACTCTTGTTAACTTCTTTGCCCATTCAAAGTTGTTGATTGTGATTGACACCATGTATTAATTAAGGCATATAATTTATGACACTCGAGATTGAAATTAATAAGTGACAATACAATTACACGGCTTGCCTAATTGTCCTTCAGTATTGTGGAGATTGACACTTCTGGCCACATTCAAGTTAAAAGCGCTCACACAAGCAGCACAGCTAAGCATAATCACAATTGAATTATAAGCAAACAGCCCTTTGGAAGACTCAAAGGTCTGGACAAATATAATATCTGCTGTGTCTTTTATTCTGTCACATGGCTTGCATCTCAGATCAATGTCAAAATTAAATTTAGAAGAAAGCGTTACTGCAAGTGATGATCTTCATAATTTATTTGCTTCCTATACTTGCCTATACTTCCTATACAGTGGTACCTCGAGATACGAGTTTAATTCGTTCCGGACCTGGGCTCTTAAGTCGAGCAGCTCTTATCTCGAACGACTTTTCCCCTTAGGAATTAATGTAAATAATTTTAATTGGTTCCAGCCCTCAAAAAACTCACAAAGTTAGTCTAAATTATGCAGAAAGACATGTTTTTAATGAAGAAATGTACATGTACATATAAATGAATAATGAAGTTTCTTTCACTTAACTTGTAAACTTTCTTAAACTTTTAAATTTACATATGTTCAACTTCTCTGCCACCCAATCCTGTAGGACAGAGGTCCCCAACCCTTTTTGCACCAGGGACCGGCTTTAAGCGATCAAGAGAGGAATGGGTGAATGAATGGACGGAGGGTGGGAAGGAAGGAAGGAAAGAGGGAAGGGACAGGAACAGAGGAAGGAAGCAAGGAAACTTATGAAAGGGGAGAGTAAGAGAGGAATGAGTGAAGGGAGGGAGGGAGGGAAGAAGGTGGGAAGGAGAAAGAAAAGAAGAAATAGAGGAAGGGAAGGTAAAAGAGAGAAAGAAAAAGAGCAAGAAAGAAAGAAAGAAAGAAAGAAAGAAAGAAAGGCGGAAGGGACAGGAACAGAGGAAGGAAGCAAGGAAACTTATGAAAGGGGAGAGTAAGAGAGGAATGAGTGAAGGGAGGGAGGGAGGGAAGAAGGTGGGAAGGAGAAAGAAAAGAAGAAATAGAGGAAGGGAAGGTAAAAGAGAGAAAGAAAAAGAGCAAGAAAGAAAGCTGCAAGCACCCCCCCGAGCCCCCCAGGCCGGATGCAACCTTTTAAAACATGCGCGCCGCTTCGCAGCTGTCTCCTGAAGCCGAACGCGGAAGTTAGCGTTTGGCTTCAGGAGACAGCTCCTTGGCGCTTGTATCTCGAATTTGGGCTTGTAAGTAGAACAAAAATATCTCTCCCCTCCCAGCTCTTATCTCGAGTTGCTCTTAAGTAGAGCAGCTCTTATGTCGGGGTTCCACTGTACTTCCTATAATTGCCTCCTCTGATGAGTTTCTCGCATTCCCTTCCTTATTTCCTCTTTAGCACATAAGATATGGACATACACTATCTTGGGGGCAGGAAATAAAATTTAGGGAATAGCAATAGACTTATACAGCGTTCCCTCGATTTTCACGGGTTCGAACTTCGCGAATAGCCTATACCACGGTTTTTCAAAAAATATTAATTAAAAAATACTTCCCTTTTTTTCCCCTATACCACAGTTTTTCCCGCCTGATGACATCATATGTCATCGCCAAACTTTCATCTGCCATTGCTGATTGGCCGAAATCTCGGCCAATCAGCGTTGTATTCGCAAAAATAATAATTATTGTTAATAAATAATTATGTTTATAAATATCAGGATCACTAAGTGTCTTATTCAATGCTGAGTACCAGTAATAATGGTGAGTAAATGGTTGTTAAGGAAATGGGAAATGGTAATTCAGGGGTTCAAAGTGTTAAGGAAAGGCTTGTGATACTGTTCATAGCAAAAAATGATGCATTTACTTCCGCATCTCTACATTGTGGAAATTCGACTTTTGCGGGCGGTCGTGGAACGCATCTCCCACAAAAATCGAGGGAACACTGTATACCACTTCATAGTGCTAGTGTCATGTATATAAACATTGTTATATCTTTGTATAATACCAATTTGTACTTGATTAAACAAACAAACAAACAGACAAAGCTGCTTTGCATAGTACAAATAATGTTAATGAATGTTTTAAAGTTTGAATTTTTAAAGATTTTTAATTATATTAATTGGATCAATTATATTATTATGTCTTTTATATATGCTGTGAGCTGCCACGAGTCCTCAGAGAGGGGCGACATACAAATCCAATTAAACTAAATTAATTATTTTGTAGATCTTTTCAGATTTCTCAGGCTCAAAACACTAAATTCTTTCTCCAACAAAACAATTTAATTGATTATTGGAAGGCAACTTGGTGCCTTGTAGATTACAGTAGCATCATGTACAGTACGGTAAAAATAATATGTGGGGAAAATATTTGAGAATACCTGCAGGTCTGGCATGATCTCCAAACTTCACATGTGACCCCTGACTTGGAACTTTACTGTTTTGTTTATTTTACATTTTCTTTATATTCTTAGTTAGTTTGATCAGTTACTTTGATTCACCTGGGAAGGTAGCAAGTTAAACAAATAAGGAATCAATAGATCAATGATAGATAGATACCAGTAGATAAAAGATAGATAGATAGATAGATAGAGTTATCTAGAGATCTGAATTCATTTGTACTCATTATTCAATATGCCTTGATGATGTTTCTAATTTCCGAAAACAGGTTTTTTAAAATTCAGTTTGCATAAACATATCAATCTCAAGGATGGTGCCCAGAAAACAAGTCCTGCAACAGAGAAGCCACACTTCCTAGTCTTATCTAATCCTAGTCTCTGGTCATTCAGACAAGATTTTAGCAGCAACATTTGGGTGGTCTGGATCAGGGATGGGTTCCTCCCAATTCAGACCAGATCAACCGAACTGTTAGGTGACATGAAGATGGTGTCACAGATCCAGTTCTGTCTGTGCCAGTCTCTGTGTGCCGCCATCTTTGTTTTGGATTTTCAGTGATTTTTTTTTGCAGTGTTTAGATGGCTTATCCTCATCCTCTGCTTTGAAAAAAGCCCCCCTGCCTGCCCCCGGGTTAATAACGACTTTTATTTTTTGGGGCCAAAGCACAGCTGAACAGCTCCTGAGCTGTGCTTTGGGTCAAAACCACCTTCTGAGCATGTGCAGAAGTGAATTTGCATGAGTGCATGCGAAGGGAGCAAATGCACATGTGCAAAACATTGCAATGTGAACCAGTGGCGAACATAAGTGGAACCCACCCCTGGTCTGGATATATAATTTGTATATTGATGATACCTGATTATCAATCATTAGATGACCTGTGATCTAATTAGACAAAACTGTAGAGCCTTAACATATCTTCTACACCAGGAGTCTTTGAGATTGATCTGTCCTCTTCTGTCAACCTTAACTGGATTCATTCATAGAGAAAGGAGGAAGGATCACCACTCTATGCTTCCCACTGTCAATTCCTGCAGGCAAGTGTAGGAAGTGCAGAGAATAAGGAAGATCATCTTGGTGGAAATAGGCAGGAACCATCACCTAGACCAGTGTTTTCCAACCTTGGCAACTTGAAGATATCTGGATTTCAACTTCGAGAATCCCCCTGCCAGCGAATGCTGGCTGGGGGATTCTGGGAATTGAAGTCCAGATATCTTCAAGTTGCCAAGGTTGGGAAACACTGACCTAGACGACCCAATGATTCTGTCTGTCTGTCTATGTAGATATTATCATTTAAGAAGAGTGGCACACCTTTTCCTTTCCTAAACCAGTGTTCTGCCAGGCTCTCTGGTAGAAGCCCCCCGAAAATTCACGGGTACAAATTTCAGACACACACACGTTTGAAAATTCAAAACATTGTCCTTTATCACAAAATTCAAAAGAAACAAAGCACCCTTTTTGTATTGCAAAGAGCACTCTTCCCCAAAACAACCTTGTTGGCTGTACAAGTCCCTTAATCAGTCCTTAAGTACTTAGCTAGTAGCTGTGAAGAAACGTCACAGCCCTCCTTCTTCCCACGAAGTGAAACACACACACACTTTACTCTGCTTTGGTGTCAAAGGCGTGAAAAATCCACAAACAAAGTTCAGACACAGCAAGGCACGATCCCGAAGAACTGCAATCAGATAATCTTCCACAATGGCCAAACTAGCACACTGCTATTTATAGCAGCAGCTCTAATTACTGGAGCCCCACCCAAACACAGGTGGCCTCTCTTATCTCCTGTAATATTTCCTCAATTGGTCTCTTCGATGCATAAGTCTGCGCCTGCGTGGGTCTAATACTTCGTCATCCGAATCAGCCGAAGATAATGGTGATTGGCTTCCTGGGCTGTGTGCCAAGCCCCCCTCTTCCAAGTCACCCCCACCTTCTTCTTCGTCTGAGGAAACTGCACTTCCTGACTCTGCCGGCAACAAAACAGGCCTAGGACATGTTGATGTTTCCCCTGCCTCCCCCTCCACATTCCCTGGGGCAGGAGCTGGGCCAGAGCCAACCACAACAACCAGTAGTTCTGGAAGCAAACTTTTGAAGAGATTCGTGTTTCTCTCATTTGCATAGATGCTCTACATCCATAGATCACTTGTTGGGAGAACTCTGCAGCTGCTTCTCTCCATTTTCCCACAAAAATAAAGCATCATCAACATGCGGGATGTGAACATTTGTACGGTATGGCTTTTCATTTTTAATGGAAACAGCAAAGATCGATAAAGCTCAGAAGAAGAAGGCAATGGCTGTAAGCAGCCTTGTACTGAGGCTGTAATCCTGATGAATAATGTTGCTGTCATAACAGCAGGGATAATTTAATGCTGACACTTAGCAGCATGATAAATAGCTTGTCAGACATAGGCAGTGACAGAGTCAAGTGAAACTGCCCATGACAAGTTCTGAAATATTAATCTTCTACTAGACTGTGACTCTCTTGATGGGGTAGCAGTGTATGGCAGACTAGGAGGGGAGACACTTAGTAATATAAACAAATGTACTTTTTAAAGCAGAATGTTTTTATTACTTAAAGATTCCTACCTCTCAAAATACCTTTTTTATCGTCTTGTTTGCTGCAGTAAACATGGTTCTAACCTAACTCTTTTTTACATTGTCATTTATTCTAGTGTATGTGTGTCTTGATGTGAAAAGTAATTTTCAAAATTTATATCAGCCATTGATCTTCAGAACAAATTCATGAGGTCTAGTTCATTTCCTGTTTTAGAGATGAAGAGAGTTCTGGGTGAGCTACAGTAACCTTGCCCAATCCTATAAATTGAGAATTAGATAAGATTCCCATATGAATCAAAGGTCCAGGTTCTGACTAGAGATGCTGCCGAAGCCTGAAATTATTTATCCATTAAATCATTTAATTTCAAAATGCCACCCACCAGGTACAAAAAGGTACAAAATCTGATATCAGTTAAAACCAATGAAGTCAAGGATTGTATAAGTGATAGCTGCATAAAAAGCATGATGCTCAAAGACTTTGGCCATCTAATGGGATGAGAGGACTCATTAGAAAAGACCCTGATGTTAGGAAAGATGGAAGGCAAATGGAGAAGGGCATGGCAGAGAATGAGATTATTAAATAGTGAGAATGATGAATTTGGGCAAATTCTGGGACACAGGGAAGAACAGGGGAGCTTGGAGTACTGTGGTCTATGAGGTTGTGTAGAGTTGGACACAATTTATTAATTGAACAAGAAGATAATAAAAAAACAATCATGGTAATGTTGGTTCATGGGGGTGGGGAAGAGAATGATAGCTTTCTCCATAAATTTTTATCAGGTATGGAAAGAAGCAAGAAAGCTCAAAGGGCAGATGTTCAAGCCATGAGATAAACAGTTCAAAATATATATCTCAACATGGACATTGTGGAATGAATGCAGATAGACAATGTTGCATGTTGACTTCAGAGTATACCTAGCTTTTAGAGAGCAGTGTAATGGTTTCTTTCTGTTCTTAACTAGGTCAAAGTGCCTGTTGATTTCACCAATGATGAAACTGAAATGGGAATATTTATATAGTATATTTATTGCCTTCAGGCCAGGTTTCCTTGATGAGACTGCCTACATCACAGGTCACCAACTGTTGTGTGGACCACTGGTGTTCCGTGAGAAAATTTGTGGTCCACGGTGTATCCTGGATGTAGGAGCTGCTCCGGGATGACTAATGACGAGTCCTATTAGAGCTCTGGAATATGGGATGGACAAGGCAGTTCATTGTGGGGTTGGAAATCTCCACTATAGAGGGAGCTACATGAAACTTGCAACTTTGGAGCCCGGCCCTTGCTGGCCGGTCTAAGGTAATTGTGCAAGGACAGGGCGGCAAGGGCAGGTTGAAGCAATGAGTGATGACAACCTGTGGCTCAATCTCCCCCCTGCTGTGGCTTCCTGTGACTGGCCCGCCCCTTGCCCTCCCTTCCCAGTTACTCCTCACTGGTCCAAATTCCAGAGCGGGAATGAAGCTTCATCTGTTGCTGGGTCTCTTCCAGGCCTTGTTGTTGCTCCACGAATTAGAATGAAAAATCAGAATAAGAGAGAGACAGACAGAGAGAGAAAGAGAAAGAGGGATATATATACTGTATATACCACATGCACACACTTTCTCTCTCTCTCTCTTTCTCTCTCTCTCTCTCTCATATATGAGAGAGAGAGAGACAGACAGACAGACAGACAGACAGACAGACAGACAGACAGACAGACAGAAATGACCGAGTGAGAAAGAGTGGAGAGAGAGAGATGACTGAAAGAGGGGAGAGAAAAAGAGGGGGAGAGAAAGAAATAGATGTTAAAGAGAGAGAAAGAGATGAGAGAGAGACAAAGAGGGAGGGGAGGGGGACATAGATGAGAAAGAAAGAGAGAGGGAGGAGAGAGGGGAAGAGATAGAAAGAGAGAAGAGAAGAGAGAGAAAGAAAGAGAGGAGACATGCAAAGAGAGGGGGATGGAGAGAGAGATGAGAGAGAGAGAGGATGTGGAGGAACTTGGACATTTCTTCCATGAAGGAATCATTCCATGGATTGACTAGGAACGATTTACTTATAATTTATTATGAAGTTTATTTGCCACCCATTTCATAGTCAAGCACTCTGGGTGGTTTACAGCATAAAAACATTAAAATAATCAATTATAAAATAATATAGCACTTAAAATTATTAGCACAAGATGGCAAAGGAAGGCACTGGATACATGGGTGGGGACAGGGAGGTGGGGTTAATGTTAAACTCCCCCATTGGGTCTTCAAGCCAGGGCTTTTATAAAAAGTCAGGAGGGTTGTACCTAATCTCAGCTCAGGGGATAGTATGTTCCAGAGAGGAGGAGCCACAGCAGAGAAGGCTCTTCTCCAGAACCTCACCAGATGAAATTCCTGAAATTTGGATAGTCAAAAGGAGGAAAAAGAGTCCGGATTGAAATGATAGATGGGAGAAAGTTCAACCAATGAGGGTGGAAATAAGTTTCTAGAGAGGATCTGGGAAAAATAGCTAAGTGAGACTGTATGTAGAGTTTGCAAGGAATGGGGAGATTTGCTTTTGTTTAATATGGCCTAAGCCAGTGGTGGCTAACCTTTTCCCAAGAGACCCTGCTCCTTGGAAGCCCTCTGGAGGCCGGAAATGGCCTGTTTCCCAGGCTCTTTCGGCACCAGAGGTAAAAAAGGTTCGCCATCACTGCTCAAAGCTGTCTAACATCACAAAGTAATTAAAACATACCATGCATCTATGGTATATATTCCTTGTACATTATATTTTAAGTACATATATATCCCTTATAAAAATGTTCTAAGGTAATGAAGACATCAGAGACGTTTCCCTGAAGATGTCTTGAGGGGCCCACACATGCAGTGACAGTGTATACATGCTAAGTATGCACAAGCATGCACCCAGAGAATGTACATATTTAACCTCAAACCTAGAATTAATATCAGGCTTGCCATAAGAGTGTGTCTGGATGAGCCTTTAAGCTCAGCATGAGTGGCTGCCAGCTCCCTGGATTTGCATTCGGCTCTCTCTGCCAACTTTTTGCCAGTGATCCAAATGTAAATAAAATTATCCTTTTGTCTTATTACTTGGAGAAAATAAGAACATTAGAACAAGTAAGGATATATTTTTCACGGAATGACTGTTTCAGGCTACACCTACCCCAGGGATTAAATTACATATCCATTTATAGATAATATTCATCAATGCAGGGTTTAATTAGAAAAAGAAATGATTGTGGGGCTGTAAACATGTTGCCCTTCTGTTTATTTTAGAAGAGCATTTTAGGTCAACTTTGACATTCTTCCTTAATTAGGCAGCTCAAGCCCTAGGTGTAATGATCTGTCCATAGCTTTTGCAAATTGATTTATCCTTCAATGATAGCTACTGCAGCTGACTTAAATGTCAGATAGAAATTGCTTTATTTTGCTTACGCGCTTTGCTTGCTTTTTGGGTTTTTTTTTATTACATTTCAGGGAAACAAAGATTTGCTATAAGTGTAATTCAATTGCGAGAAAAGTTTACTAGGATCATAACAATTGTGTTTCCATATTAACTCTTGGAAGCATTTAAAAGAGGGAGAATGAGTATATGGTATATTATTAAACTGAATATGTTATCCTCTCCCCAAATGATCTGAGTAGAGAGTAGGCATGGCAAGAATTGTATCTGAACAAAATGAGTGGGTGGGCGGGACATTTAAGAATCTATCTAGAGATAATATGTAATATATATATATATATGTGTGTGTGTGTGTGTGTGTGTGTGTGTGTGTGTGTGTGTGTTTTCGTAAATTTTCACGGGTATATGTATGTAGATTGTTCTGAGTTCGGGTTTTGCCCTGTGTAATATTTTGCATGTCTATGCGACGTTTCGGTGAAATCACATTCACAATCATCAGGCTGAAGTTCCAAGCTTCGTGCTGTTGTAAACAGCACAAAGCTTGGAACTTCAGCCTGATGATGGTGAATGTGATTTCACCGAAACGCGACGTTTCGGTGAAATCACATTCACCATCATCAGGCTGAAGTTCCAAGCTTCGTGCTGTTGTAAACAGCACAAAGCTTGGAACTTCAGCCTGATGATGGTGAATGTGATTTCACCGAAACGTCGCATAGACATGCAAAATATTACACAGGGCAAAACCCGAACTCAGAACAATATATATATATATGTAGATCTATCCTAGTCTCCCTTAATTTTCAAATTCAGCTTAAACATGTGACATATATATATATATATATATATGTGTGTGTGTGTGTGTGTGTGTGTGTGTGTGTGTGTGTCACATGTTTTGTTTGCTGAATTTGAAAATTAAGGGGAGACTAGGATAGATCTATTTTGGCCTTATTTTGGCCTCATCAGCTAGCCATACCCATATATATATATTTATGTCGGATCACCCTGGTATATTGAAGGAATGTCACAGCTCCTTTTTGCCTCTAGGCCCAACCCAGGACCATTTCAAGGCAGTTAATTTATTCATAGCCGACCACTATATTCTGTATGTATCAAATGTTTTTAGCTGAAATTTTTTTAAATTAAGGGAGACTAGGATGGCACCATTTCGGCCTTGTTCTGGCCTCATCAGCTAGCCACACCCTTCCTTACTGGTATTCGATCTGGCAGCCTCTGCCTTGTAAGGCAGAGAGTTAGCAGTTGAGCCACCAGACCTTGATCCCTCCAGCTCTGTACCAAAAAAAACCATATAGCCCCTCCCTGGTACAGAGCTGGAGGGATCAAGGTCTGGTGGCTCAACTGCTAACTCTCTGCCTTACAAGGCAGATGCTGCCAGATCGAATCCCAGTAAGGAAGGGTGTGGCTAGCTGATGAGGCCAGAACAAGGCCGAAATGTTGCCATCCTAGTCTCCCTTAATTTTAAAAATTTTCAGCTAAAAACATTTGATACATATATATATATATATATTACAACAACAAGGAAGATTTTTAGTAGAGGCTGTTTTAGATATGCTGTCATGATTGTACTTGTGTCCAGGTTTAATTTCTATTAATTAAGAAAGCTCTGATATAAAACATAATATAATATTTTTATTCGTGAAGAACAACTTTCCACTAGATAAATGCACTTCTGGATCCAACCCAATATTTTAAAAGCCACGCCAAATGAAATGCAGGATCTAGGTTAATTCTATCATAGAAACCCATTCATTACTGATAAATGTGACACACAGATAAAGCTGAACATGAACACGGCAATAAATTATTAAAATTGAGGATGATGCTCAGTAATAGGCTATTAATATAAAAGAGTAACAGCAATATTTTACAGCTAAATGCAGGGAAGATTCACTTTCACAAATATTGTCAGTCTTTGAATGATCCTTTGAATCATATCTGACAACAATGAAGTTCAGTGTTTCCAGCTCATTTATGCTGCCTTTTTATTAATTAATGAATGAAAGAAATGAAAATAAAATTACTTTTGTTTGTGGCCTTCTACTCTGACTTTAATTAAAAGTGGGAATTACATGTTGTTTTTAAAGTTATGAAAAAGCAATAGAGAGTGATAGAGTTGGTATCTTTGTGTGTTTCTGATTTTCTGTTGGAGAGTCTTGAAGAACATCACAAACATCATATTTCAGAGCTTGTCTTCCATGAAAAATATAAATAGTAACACTTATTTCAATAAATAATGGCAATGGGAGATGAAAAGATGGAAAATTTGGTAATACAGTGGAGGAAAGATTGGTGGAGATGAAAGAACTTTCTGAGATTACCTGATTGATCTGTTTGTTTGGAGATACAACACTGCATATGTTCATTGCTGACTTGAAGCTCCTTAAGGATTGTTTTGTATAAAATTGAAAAAAATGAACTTATGTCCAAAGGTTTTGATTATTAGAAAGTATAGATTCCCCCCACACCCACTTTTTACCATTCTTACTCTATTTTAGCTTGTTTTAATGTTTACTCTAGGTTTTAAAACTTTCAATTGGGGTGAAATGTTCCCAGTTCGCTTGTGCCTGTCGATTGTCGGAAAGCTGGTCATGAAGACTCCACCAACCTGCCCAGATGCCACCATTTGGCTTCTTATACCCTCTGTGCTTGTGAAAAGCGTTCTGTGCATGCACAGAGGGTAAAATAACCCAAATGGTGGCATCCAAGTAGGTGGGAGGAGCCTTGTGCTGCCTTTGTGACTGGCTCTCCGATGACTGACAGGCACGAGCATTTCACCCCTGATTTGGATGAAGGTATAGATTGGGAACTCATCAAATTTGCTTATGACACCAAACTGGCCGGAACAGCCAATGGTGTCATCTACAAATTTGATGAGTTCCCCATCTATCTCTTCATCCAAGTCATTGATGAAGATATTGAAGAGTACTGGGCCTAAAACAGAGCCTTGGGGTACTCCACTGCATACTTCCCTCTATGTACATGCTGTTCATTTTAGCACTATGTATTGAGTGTGCTTGGTTAATCAGTTTTGAATCCATCTGGTGGTGTTGCTGTCTAACCCACATTTTTCATCTAGTAGTAGGTTATGGTCTACTTTATCAAATGCCTTACTGAAGTCCAAATAAATTAAATCAACAGCATTCCTCTGGTCCACTAATTTTGTCACTTTGTCAAAGAATGCAATAAGATTAGTCTGGCATGATCTGTTTTTGACAAACTCATGTTGGTTTTTGGTTATTACTTTATTTGCTTCTGGGTGTTCATTGATTCATTGCTTGATTATCTTCTCGAGAATCATCACTGGTATTGAGGTCAGGCTGATAGGTCTGTAGTTTCCTGGATCTATTGTTTCCCCTTTTTTGAAGATGGCAACTACATCAGCTCTTTTCCAGTCCTCTGGCAGTTTCCCGGTCCTCTGGGATCTTTGAAAGATATAATTCAATGATTCTGAGATCTCATCTGCTAGTTCCTTCAAAACTTTGTGATATAATCCTGGTCCTGGTAATTTGAACTTGTCTAGGGTAGACAGGTGTTCCCTTACCATTTTCTTCCCTCTTTTAACTTGTGTTCCTGATATGTTTTTTGTGGTGTTGTTTTTGATAGATTGGACTGTTTTTCCCTTTGTGTAAAGACAGATGCAAAAAAACGAGTTAAGTAGCTCTGATTTCTCCTTTTTGCTTGTCACCTTCTTGCCACTTTCTCTCTGTAATGGACCAATTGTTTCCTTGACTTTTTTCTTGCTTTTTTAATATGTTGGAAGAAGCTTCTTTTTGTTACTTTTTACTTTTGTCACAAGCCTTTGTTCATTGTGAGACTTAGCTTTCCTCACTTCATCTTTACAGGCGTGGGTTATTTTATACTTGTCCTTTTTGTCTTTCAATTTGTCATAGAGTTCTTTATGCAGCCATGTTTTCCCCTTGAGGATTCTCATCCATGAAATCCTTCCCAAGCTCTTTCTAAGTTTATTGAAATTAACTCTCTTAAAGCCCAAGACTCTAGTTTGAGTGTGTTCTACTGCTTGTGTTTGTATAATGTTGAATTCCAATATTGCATGATCACTCAAGGTTCCTGTAGTTTCAACACCTTCTACCATTTCATCTCTGTTATTGAGAATTAAGTCCAATATGGCTGATCCCCTTGTTCCCTTCTCTACTTTTGGGGTAACAAAGTTGTCTGCTATGTTTGTTAGGAACCTGTTGGAGCTTCCACTTGGTGCAGAGTTTATCTCTCAGTTGATATCAGGGTAATTAAATTCCCCCATTATTATGATGATGTGTTACCTACATATTTTAGTTAGCTGACTAGCAAAAAGTTCATCTACCTCCTCTGTTTGGTTGCGAGGCCTATAGTATAGGCCTATAACAATGTCATTTCCCCCACCCACTTTAATATTGACCCAATTGCATTCAAGACAATTTTCATTATTGTTGTGCTCTATTTCTGTAGAGCTGTAGTTATTTCTTATATATAGTGCAACTCAAACTCCTCTTTTATTTCATCTATTTCTTTTAAACAATTTAAATCCCTCTAGTTGTATATTCCATTTGTCAGTCTCATCCCACCAGGTTTCTGTAATGGCAGCTATATCATATCTTCCCTCATTTACTCGAATTTCGAATCCACCCTGTTTATTCCTCATACTCTGTGCATTGGTGTATAGACATTTAAGTCCATTTTGATTGAACTTGTGTTTACTGTCTACATGACCTGTGTTGTTCCTGACTGTCCCTACTTTCTTGCTACCTGTTTGATTAGTGCACATGATATGTCACTTACTATTAAATGTCCAGCTTTGCTTGATGGCAGGGCTGATACACTTACCCACACATACATCTATGTTGCATGCACTGTTAAGCATGTTAATTTTAAATTGCTGGGGACAGAAATATTCTGTATCAGTTAAATCTCTGTCCCCACTGTCCAGTTTAAATGTTTATCCAGGAAATCTGTGAATTTAATAACGTAGCTCAATCACTTTCTTTGATGGATGCAAATCATCACTTTCGTACAGTTTTTCATTGGACTATTGTTATATGTTGATTCAGGAGAAGCAATTTGTAATACTCGTGATCACAGGTGTCAAACTCACAGCATCATGTTGCTGTCACATGACATAATGTGATGTTTTCCCTTTGTGGAACTCGGGTGGGCATCGCCTGCATGTGACACATCTGGCCTGTGCCAGTTTGACACCCCTATGTCTAGATGCTAATGTTGGTATCCAGCGAGGGGTCACACTTACCTCTGTTTGCCAGAACATCTCTGGGCATACGTGGGTGCATGGACGGGGATGGGTGTCCACACCTGGGTGTGAGATTTGCTTCCTGCACATGTGCAGGAAGTGAAATCTCGCACGAGGATGTGTGCGACCACGAGATTTTTGTGATTTTTGCCGGTTTTTTGCTTCTGTGCTTCCAGTAGCCGAAATGGAGCTGCAGGCCCAGTTGCAGCTGACTGGCAATCATCCGTGTGCACCTGATGTGATATTTGCTTCCTGCGCATGCACAGAAAGCAAAATCCCATACGAGGACACACCCATCCATGAGATTTTGGCAATCTTCAGCATTTTTTTGCTTTAACATATGCGCAGAAGAAAAAATCAACAAGAATTGCCAAAATCTCATGGTTGCATGCGTCCTTGCATGAGATTTTGGTTCCTGTGCATGTGCAGGAAGCAAATCTCATGCCAGGCATGTGTGTCTGACCGGTGGTCAGCTGCAGCTGCATGTGCAGCTCTGTTTCCACTACCAGAATGACACCCCCCCCCAATTCAGGGAGCTGTTCATGTCTGTTGGTATCCCTAGGAAGCCTGGTCAATAGTTAGAGAGTGTGAGAATTGTACTAGGACCAACTTGTGTGTTAAGTCATGTGAACAGTCAAGCAGACACTGTGAGAAATAAATGTAAAAATCTTGTAGTGCAAAATGTTCACAAAAATAAAAGTTATATTCCAGATTATAGTACAGATAATCTGAAAACAAACTTTTTTTCTAATAACTAAATTTATTTATTTGTTCATTCATTCATTCATTCATTCATTCATTCATTCATTCATTCATTCATTCATTCGATATGTATGCCATCCTCTCCAAGGACTCCATTTTGAGCATCCTCTCATGTATGAATGTAAACATTAAGAAAGCTGCTGATGTTTGGAGATCTGAAGATTCCCAGGGAAGATTGATTTAAAATAGAAAAATAGATATCAGTAAAAGTACACAAAAGGAGGGAGGGAGGGAGGGAAGGAAGGAAGGAGGGAGGGAGAGAGAAAGGAAGGAAGGAAGGAGGGAGGGAGAGAGAAAGAAAGGAAGGAAGGAAGGAAGGAAGGAAGGAGGGAGGGAGGGAGAAAGGAAGGAAGGAAGGAGGGAGGGAGAGAGAAAGGAAGGAAGGAGGGAGGGAGGGAGAAAGGAAGGAAGGAAGGAAGGAGGGCAGGAAGGAAGGAAATACTCCACATAGTTCTGTAGATTTATAAAAAATCTAATTAATTGAAATGGAAAAGTCACCTGCTCATTCATTACTAAACTGTAGGACCAAATTAGATAGTGACCTATAGCTCTCTTTAACTTGTCAAAAATAAAATAAAATCCAGTGTGGATATCTCAATGTAGTTTTCAGCACATGCTAGGGAAAATGCATCGATAGACAATAAATTTTCAGTAGGTTCATGCTGAAATGATTTGACAAGGGCAGCATATGTGTCCCTGATTAGAAAGATTGGAAACCACACACAGAGACCTAAATTGAATTGATTTTGAACTCCCCTTATCTTAAAATGTTTAGAACTAGGAAAGGTTTTATGATTTATTTCTTGTAAGCCATAAAATCTCTTGCTGACAAAATGTTTCTGCAATGCATACCTGTTAACCTCATGTTCAACCAAGTGGCTGTAAATCTCTTCCTCTCAAACATATTTAGAACTAAGTGAAATAGCATTTCTGTCCATAATCCTGACTTGTGCATATGATCTGCAATTTATTGTAAAGTGCCGCACAAGTAAAGCCAGTAACCAAAACCTAGATATGTTAGGTCCTTATGTGAAATTAAATTGTGTACCTGTGCAAAAGATACACTTCTTTCTGAGTTTTAAAATTACAGTATATGTAATTGTTAAAGTGTGGGATGACTCTTCTTTTCCCCTTCAAATTAAAGGAACTCTATTGTCCACATTAAAATGGTTGTGGCTTTGTCTACCACACAGTCAAAAAGCTGTGTTTGAGTTTGTGTGACACAAGCTGGGTCACTGAGCACCTTGTTATTGCAAGTTAGGCTATTTGGATATGAAGTTACCTATTATGTTGTGGTACCAACTAACCAACTTTAGCCTCATATTAAAAAGCTAAGTAGAATCAGAACTGTCCAGCATTGGAAAGAGGACAATCAAGGATGCCCAGAGTTGCAAACTAGATGGGAAAAGCAATGAAACAGTTTGGAAGCAGACTGTGGTAAATCACTATTGTATTTTGGTGAATATTGTCCGTGTTGTCATTAGAAGTCAAGATATATTCCACACAGTATTTTTTTTTATTTTTTTGTCAAGCATATATAAGATTACAAATAAAATTATAAACATGACTGTGAGTATGTCACGCTGTATATTGACAGACCCTCAGAGACATTTAGTAATGAAAGAGTTAACTATGTGTGCCTTAT
>NC_091952.1:187033816-187071316 GCF_031021105.1 Erythrolamprus reginae | reverse complement strand
ACCTAGATGAAAAAGAAAAGCTTCAAGTCTTCTGTACTTGTGCAGAAGTACAGTGGACCAACACCAGCAGATGGCATGGCTCTCCAAATCAACACAGACTGTGGAAACTTTTGCATCTCATTTGGAAACCAAGGACCCAGAGTATGGAAGAAGAATGGGGAGGCACACACTGCAAGATGCTTGAGGTCCAGTGTAAAGTTTCCACACTCTGTGTTGATTTGGGGAGCCATGTCATCTGCTGGTGTTGGTCCACTGTGCTTCACTAAGTCCAGGGTCAACACAGCTGTCTACCTGGAAATTTTGGAACACTCCATGCTTCCATCTGCATACAAGCTTTATGGGGATGGTGACTTAAATTTTCCAGTAGGACTTGGCATCTGCCCACACTGCCAAAGGCACCAAAACCTACTTCAATGACCATGGGATTACTGTACTTGATTGGCCAGCAAACTCACCTGACCTGAACCCCATAGAGTAAGGTGAGAGATATGAGACCAAAGAATGCAGAAGAGCTGAAGGCCAATATTGAAGCATCCTGGTCTTCCATAACACCTCAGCAGTGCCTCAGACTGATAGTGTCTATGCCACAAAGTATTGAGACAGCAACTGCTGCAAAAGGGGTCCAAATGAAATACTGAGTACATATGCATGATTATACCTTTCAGAGATCCGATATTGTTCTATGTAAAAAAAAAATTTCATTGATAGTTTGCGATATTCTAATTTTCTGAGATGGGGGATTTGGAGTTTTCATGAGCTGTACCCCATAATCATCACAATTATGAAAAATTATGGCTTGAACTATCTTGCCTTGCATGTTATGAATATCTCTCATATGTTAAGTTTCACCCTTCAAGTTACATTACTGAAATAAATGAACACTTGCATGATAATGGTGGAACATCTTAAGCATAAAACGTATCAGGAAAGACTTAATGAACTCAATCTGTATAGTCTGGAGGACAGAAGGAAAAGGGGGAACATGATCGAAACATTTAAATATGTTAAAGGGTTAAATAAGGTTCAGGAGGGAAGTGTTTTTAATAGGAAAGTGAACACAAGAACAAGGGGACACAATCTGAAGTTAGTTGGGGGGAAGATCAAAAGCAACATGAGAAAATATTATTTTACTGAAAAAGTAGTAGATCCTTGGAACAAACTTCCAGCAGACGTGGTTGGTAAATCCACAGTAACTGAATTTAAACATGCCTGGGATAAACATATATCCATTGTAAGATAAAATACAGGAAATAGTATAAGGGCAGACTAGATGGACCATGAGGTCTTTTTCTGCCGTCAGTCTTCTATGTTTCTATGTTTCTATATTCTAGTTTTTGAGTTTCACCTGTATTTCTTGCCATCTAGTGGTCACCTGGATTTTTCTACCTCATATATGGCGACTTTACAAAAGAAGACAAGGAATCATTAACAGCAGCTGCTTGCCAGTCCCTACTCCCACCCCCATCCATTCATGACATTTAGTAATTCAGCTTGGATTTTAAATTCACTTTACTTCTTGTCCGTTAATACAAAGTTTGTGGGAAACCTCTCAGCCGACGGAAGGCTGAGCGTTTTCATTCCAGTCAGGTTTCATGCTGAGGTTAGTGGAAGAAAGCCAGTACCATCCCTCACACCATCCCAAATAGAAACCACTTTGTGTCTGATTGCAGCAATCCAATGAAATCTTCTTGTATCTACTTGGGATAAAATGGTAAGATCTTAAATGTCTGTTTGGCACTAATTGAAAGTATCCTAAAGGTCCCTTTAGTCACTTGAGCTCTCTGTAGGTTGAAGGTTGTGTGGGAAATTATTAGTACTGTATACAGAAGTGACTACCGTCAATTTTAATGTTTTTTTTCTTATGTGAACGTAAAGAACTATATCATATTATTTATTTATTCAATTTCTGTTCTGCCAGCGTGTCTCAACCACCTGTAATTACAGGGTAATTAGTCCAGGAAGACACACACCACACGATAAAAGGAAAACCCAAAAGTTTTTATAAACAGAAAAACAGAAATAGCTCCCTTTTTAAATGTCAAAGGGATTTTCTGATACACACAAGGCACAGGTTAAATGCAGTCCAATTGCTCACCCAATAACTGGGAAATTGAGTCCAATTCTAAAGTCCAGAGAGTCCACACACATAATCCTGAACAGCAAAAACCACAATCTTGACAAAACAATGAATCAGATAAACTGCCATGAGACTAAAACACCAGGCTGCATTTTTATCTGTAGCACTAATTACAGCAGCCCCACCCAACCACAGGTGGCCTCATTTTCTCTTGTAATAATCCTTCAGTTGTTGTCTCCTATGCATCACTCTAAGCATGCGTGGATGTGTCATTAATTCTTGTTCAGAATCCAGGGATGATACAGATGACTGCTCTCCTCCTGGGCTGTCTGTCAAACTCACTCACGCTTCCTTGTTCAGAGGAGACTTCATCAGCAGATTCTACTGTGAGCATGTGGATGCCTCCCCACATCCACCTCCACATTCCTTGGGGCAGGAGCTGGGCCAGAGCTAACCATAACAATTTCTATTAATAAAAAATAATAAAAACTTTGGAAACTTTTATTTTGGCGTGTGTGTGTGAAAAGGAAAGGAGACTAGTATAGATCATTTTTCAAGCTATTTTGCTCTCATCACCATCCTTACCCTGATTTAAACCTGGGGAGCCAACCTGTAAGTCAGTAGCTTTAACCTCTAGACCACAGGTTCTCTTCCTCTCAGCTTGTACCAGGGAAGAGTTATATGTTTTTTTCTGTCGAATCACGCTGGTATGCCCAAATATGGGAGGGAGCATACTGCTTCCTTTTTTACCTCTTGGCCCCTCCAGGTCATATTCAAGGCGGTTAATTTTTTATAGCCGAAAAGCTATATTCTATATGTGTAATATATTTTTGCTGATAATGAAAAGGAAGGGAGACTAGTATAGATCTATTTCAAGCTATTTTGCTCTCATTGGCTAGCCATTCCGTTACCAAGATTTGAAACTGGGGAGTCTGCCTGTAAGGTAGTAGCTTTAATCTCTAGACCACAAGTTCTCTTCTTCTCAGCTTGTACAAAGGAAGGGTTATATGTTTTTTTCTATCAAATATATGTATGTGTGTGCATGTGTATGTGTATGTGTGTGTGTGTGTGTGTGTGTGTGTGTATACACATACACACAGACATATATGTATGTATATGCAGTGAAGGGCTACCGTATTATTTTACTGCCACACTGTGGATGTGGCTTATGCAGGATTCCCTGTATTTTCTTTCAATGTCTTTCAGTGTAAATTGGTGCTATGGGGTGGAGCTCCATTTTTGCTATCCCACTGCACCCCCCCCCCATCTGGGCAGTAGCCCACCCCTATGTATATTTGTTTGTGTTTATAAGTATACATGTACATATACATACACATACATATATACATATGCATTCAAAGAGAGCTGGAGAGTATTTTGTTGGCCAGGAACATGAAATATTTCAGATAAGTGAGGATCTCAATAGATCAGGTAATCATATAAGAAATGTAAACGAGAATACACGTAATCCTCAATGTACGACCACAATTGAGCTGAAAATAGGTGAGATATTTGTTAAGTGAATTTTGCCCTATTTTATGACCTTTCTTGCCACAGTTATTAAAACATTGTAGTGGTTAAATTAGTAAAACAATTGTTAGGTGAATCTGGCTTCCCGTTCTAACTTTCCTGATTAGAAGGTCGCAAAAGGGGATCATGTGATTCCAGATCTCTGCAATTGTCATAAATAGAAGTCAATTGCTAAGTGTTTCAATAGTTGTAAACAGTAATGGGCTTAATGGTCATGTGACTGGGTAGGAGTGGTTTGCTGGCCATGTGATCAGGTGAGAGTGGCTTGAATGATCATCATCGTTCAAGCGAACTATTAAGTCTTCAACTTACAACCTTACCAGTGTTGCTCGCTGGGGTGACAATTTGCTTCGCATTCCCCATGCTCTCCTTCCTGGGTCACCCTCCCACCTCAGGCTGGGTAGCTAGGTGAACGGGTGCTGCCAGAAGCATAAATGCTGCCAGCGCCACTTCCACCCACGCCTTCTGCTTGCACCTCAGGAAGGAGGTGGCCGTGTGAGGCTGGAGGGGAGCCGGGCAGCAGAGATGGAAGCTTGTCCGAGGCCAGGAAGGAGGAAAGAGGAAAAAAGCAAGGAGCACAGACACAGCAGCAGCAGCAGCAGGGGAAAAAAGGAGAGCCGAGCCGAGACCAGTAATCCAGGAAGTGATAGCTGCTGATCAGCTGGAGCTATGCACACATTTTCATTTCTGCCCGTGGAACTGCATTCCACCCCGTCCTGCATGCTGCCCACCCCTGGTTGTAAGTGTGAAAAACTATCATAAAATCACTTTTTTCAGTGCCATTATAACATCAAACAGTCACTAAACAAGTTATTGTAACTCAAGGACTCCCTATACATTATCACTGCTTTTAAAAGATGCAAAACTAGAGGTAGGATGCTATGAATGTAAAACTAATGTTCCATTTAAAAAAAATTAAGTTCACAAACTTATTGAAAGGTAGCATTTGCAACTCTATCTCTTCAAATGTTGAATAGTAACACAAATATAAAGTATTAGAATCCTGAAAGAATTCAAAGTTTCAGTTTTCATCCCACACAAGCTTAAGCTTTAGATATATCTGCAATATTGCTTATTTTTCTTTGAATAAGATTAGTAAAGTGATGTAACAGCCCTTATCCTAATAGGAAGAGAAGCGTGATTTTTGCTTGTCCACTGGTCTTTTTTTTTAAAAAAAACCACCCTCTTTTCTATTTCAAGCAAAGAAAATAAGTTAGTTTAGATCAGTTTGAGGACTGGTTTATATTTCCCTTAACTGAGAGCAAAAATTGCTCCCCTAGCAAAAGTTGGGATCAAACACATCTTCTACACATACTTTTATAGTAACTTTTAATATATCCTGATAATGCCACAGTAGACAATATATTTACTGATTTCATTGGAAGCCTAAAAGGGGTAACACTTTCTAATACATTTGGGTATATCTTTTTGTATTAATGTATAGCTTGCTGTTGTGCAATATAACACAGCAAGTAAATTCCTAGTTGAGTCTAAATAGTTTCTCTAGCACAGTGATGGCGAACCTATGAACCATATGTGAGGGATGAGGCATTGCCCTATGTCAGCTCCAGCTTGCAGGCATGCACTGGCCAGCTGATTTTTTGTTTTCTTTTCCGCCATTTTTGCTCTCCCCAGGCTTCGGGAAAGTCTTCTGAACCCTGGGGAGAGCAAAAAACGGGCCAACCGGAAGTTCACTTGTATGCTCACCCCCAACCTCCTTTTCATTGTCAAACGTCTTCAAGGAACTTCTTCAGTTTTGGACAGTTGCAGACAGTCCTCTCACATTTCGGGTCATTTCTTCTGCAGCCAGCAAGGCTTTACTGAAGGCCTCTGCAGCTGATAACAGAGCTCAAGATCAATCCAAAGCTCTGTTATCAGCTAGAGAGGCCTTCAGGAAAGACCTTTAGAAAAGGCCTCTGCAGTTGATAACCGAATCCTGGATCGATCTGGAGAAGTTCCATTTTTTTGGTCTCCCCAGGCTTCAGAGTCTTTCTAGTAGCCTGGGGAAGGCAAAAATGGCTCTCCAGAGTACAGAAATTTATGGCCTCCAGAGGGCCTAGGGGGGCATTTTCACCCTCCCCAGGCTCCTAGAAAGGCTCTGGAGCCTGGGGAGAGCAAAAAACCCCAGAACTTCAGATTCAACCAGACGTCAGCAAATGGAATGTTTCCGGCCTCCGGAGGACCTCGGGGGGGGGGGGGGCAGACTGTTTTCACCCTCCCCAGGCTCCTAGAAAGGCTCTGAATCCTGAGGAGAGCAAAATACTGGGGTACCATCGTGTGCCAGGAGCGGGAGAGATCACAGGTGCATGCACACGTGGTGGTGGTGCATGGAATTATGAGTGTGGACAAGCATGCATGCACCCATAGCCCCACCCTTTTGGCATGCAAAGCAAATAAGCTTTGCCATCACTAGTATAGTATATCTTCACATGTGCATGCCAAAAATGTTCCTATAAATTGAAAAATAAGGAATAAAACTGTAATTATTGTTTTCATCTGTGCATACTACATTGACGTAATTTAATTATTGAGCAGCCAGCCAGAATCTTATAAATATTCAGCAAAGATAAGATACTTAATTCCAACATATCTTAAAAATACAAAATTCTTTGTAGTTTAAAGCAGGAAATCATTTTTCTTTGTCTGAAAGTGACAAATGCTTGCAGCTTTCTAATTGAAATAAGATACTGAGAAAATGTAGAATGCATGCATGCATAAAGGAAAGGAATGATTTGATATATATACTGAATTAGGATGGATCTTGAGGCAAAATACTATGGAAGAAGAAAAACGGAGTGGAAAGAAACATACGGACTTGAAATCTGAAGAAGATTATTCAAGGAACTGCACTGACCAATTTCTTTGGTTGCCCTTTGGACTGCAAAATTCCTTCTGTCTTCAAGCCATCCTGGACAATGAATTTTGCTAGGTTTGTCTTGTTAAGAATAGAATAGAATAGAATTTTATTGGCCAAGTGTGATTGGACACACAAGGAATTTGTCTTGGTGCATATGCTCTCAGTGTATATAAAAGAAAAAGATACATTTGTCAAGAATCATGTGGTACAACACTTAATGATTGTCATAGGCAGGGCAGCCGATAGGGCGGTACTACTGGTAGTGGCGTCAGGGGCCCGGCCAAATTGACAAATAGGGGGGGCCCGGATGGTTTTGCCAACCCCCTGGCGCCCACAGTAATTTGTGCCCAGTGAGCAGCACTGACGCCGAGCTCCAGCTCCTCGTACCGGCCCTCTCTTGGAGCACGCGGCGAAGGTAGGAGGGAGCGAGGGTTGGGCAGCTGGGGCATTCCCTGTAGCTGTAGGCTGTGCACGCCTTAGCCAGCGCACCCCAAAACGCCCCCCCCGGCCCCGCACACCCTTTTCCAAGGGCATGCACGCCGCGGCTGCCCCCAGCCCCCATGCTCCTCTAGCCCCCTCGTGCCCCTGGCTACTCGCCGCTGCCCCCCGCATTCCCGCCCGCCCACCCGATCCACCTCTCTTTCTCCTCCACCGGCCAAGGTTTTTCTTGCCGGAAAAAAAAAAAAACCTTTGCCGGCTTTTTTTTTTCTTAATTTGAATGTTCGGGGTGGGCTGGCAGGGACATTGAAAATCACTTTTGCCAGCGTCCGGAGAACGAGAGAGAGTGAGAGCGACAGAGCAAGATAGAGAGAAAGTGAGAAAGAGAGAGAGAGAGAAAGAGGGGGGGAGAGAAAGAGATAGCAAGAGAGAGAGAACGAGAGAGAGAAAGAGTGAGAGAAAGAAAACAAGAGAGAGAAAGTGAGAAAAAGAGAGAGAGAGAAAGAGGGGGAGAGATAGAGAAAGAGGGGGAAGAGAGAGAAAGAAAGAAAGAAAAAGAGAGAGAGATGAGAGAGGAAGGAAGAGAGTGAGAGAGAGGAAGAAAGCAAGATAGAGAAAGAGAGAAAGAAAGAAAGAGATGAGAGAGGAAGGAAGAGAGTGAGAGAGGAAGAAAGCAAGATAGAGAAAGAGGAAGGAAGAGAGAGAGAGGAAGAAAGCAAGATAGAAAAAGAGAAAGAGAGAAAGAAAGAAAGAGATGAGAGAGGAAGGAAGAGAGTGAGAGAGGGCTGTGTTTGACCTCAGAGGTCCGGGGGAGGGTTTGCCCAGGGTGTGGCACGGGATTTGGGGGCAGTAGTTTTAAAATGACGGGGGGGGGGGGGGCAACACTTAGGCTGTATGGGGCCCCAAAATTCCTGATGGTGGCCCTGGTCATAGGGGTCAAATAAGCAATGAAGAAACAATCAATATTAATAAAAATCTTAGGATACAAGCAACAAGTTACAGTCATACAGTCCTAAGTGGGAGGAAAAGGATGATAGGAATGATAAGAAAAACTAGTAGAAATAAAAGTACAGATTTAGTTAAAAGTCTGACAGTGATGAGGGAATTATTTGTTTAGTAGAGTGATGGTGTTTGGGGAAAAAACTGTTCTTGTGTCTAGTTGTCTTGGTGTGCAGTGCTCTGTAGCGACGTTTTGGGGGTAGGAGTTGAAACAGTTTATGTCCAGGATGCGAGGGGTCAGTAAATATTTTCCCCGCCCTCTTTTTGACTTGTGCAGTATGCAGGTCCTCAATGGAAGTTAAATGTTCCCTCCAAACTGGAAGAAAGAAAATACTTCCCAGTTAGGCCTGGATGTTGTAGGACCTCGGTGTGGAGGTCCTTCTGCAGTGGTTTTCAACCTCCCTAATTCTGTGACCCTTTATAATACATTTCCTCATGTTATGGTGAGCCCCAACCATAAAATGATAAAATAATTAACAAACTCAGAGATGGGTTCTAACTTACATCACCGCTACCTCCTGTGCTGTGTGGCCGCACCTTGTGACATACCTTCACTTTGTGCACACACTTAGCTTAATTATATAAACATGTAATACATACAGAACATAATTTGTTGGCTATGAATAAATTAACTGCCTTGAAATGGCCCTGGGTTGGGCCTAGAGGCAAAAAGGAGCTGCAACGTTCATTCAATATACCAGGGTGATCCAACAGACAAAACATATAGCCCCTCCCTGGTACAAAGCTGAAGGGATCAGATCTGGTGGCCTAGAGGTTAATTCTCTGCCTTACAAGGCAGAAGCCCCGAGATCAAATCCCAGTAAGGGTATGGCTAGCTGAGGAGGCCGGAACAAGGCTGAAATAGCGCTATCCTAGTCTCCCTTAATTTTAAATATTCAGCAAAAATATGTGATATATATATGTGCTTTCATAGATTTTCACGGGTACAGGTATGAAGGTCTTGGCATATTCGGCTTTCTTCCCATGTATAATTCAGAGATTTCTGGCGACGAGTGGGATCTCATCGAAACGTCAAAAGAAATATGTTGGATCACTCTGGTATATTGAAGGAACGTCACAGCTCCTTTTTGCCTCTAGGCCCAACCCAGGACCATTTCAAGGCAGTTAATTTATGCATAGCCAACAAACTAAACTAAGCAAAAACATGTGATACATACATATATGGGCATATATATATACACACACATACACAAGTGTGTGTGTGTGTGTCTATGTACACACACACACACTTAAAAAAAGGTCTTTATTAAATATATACATTAAAAAGATAACATCGTTAAATACAAAGTATCTCAATAATGCAAGTTAAACAAAAAAATAAATAAAATAAAGATAGGCCCTAAAGCTGCCAAATATAATGTGAAAAGCCGGAACAGCCCCTAAGAGATTGAAGGCTGCCCAGCACAAGGGTGACATCAAAACAGGAAGTCACACACTTGTATATATCTATGCAAACATATGAATTTATTTACAGTAATACATGTTTCTATTACACAACTTCTTATTTAGGAAATTCAACTGGGAGCATAAGATTGGGAGCTTAATGCTATATATTCATAATTTTATCATAAATTCAGTTGATTCATAAATAAGATGATAACTGAATTTTAAGATTATTTTTTTTCAGTGCAATTAAATACTCTGATGAAGAGTTACCTCAATTTCATGGCAAAGCAGCTGAAGGCTCCCTTTATCACAAACACCTTTCTGTAACAGAGGTTTCTTCAGAATAGCTTTTTCTGGTGATAGTTGGACTGTAATGTAAGCTATTTCAGGTTTTGTAGGTTAATGTCAGGACCTTAAATTATGTCCATAAAATACCTAGCAGTCAAGGTTGCACTTTCAATATAGACAAAATTTGATCTCTATTCCTTGTATCGGTTAGCTACTAAGCTGCTACGTTCTATACCAACCTTGCCTTCTATATAAAATATATTGCAGAATGGGGTGACATCAACTCTTATTTGTTCAGGAATGTTTGCAAATAGGCATACTGTATTAGTCTTAGTTGTTCAGATGTGCTCCTTGCTTTGGTTGCTACCTGTGGTTGCTTCTGGAATGCTGAAATGTTTTTTCAAGGACTGTGCAATGTATGTAAGACACAACAGATCTGAATCCTTGAATTCAACTTCCTGTTTACCAAACAACTTTTCTATTTTATTTTATTTTCAGCTCTTTTTTTCTTCATTCAGGGAAACTAAGAGTAGGCAATATTGGAGTTACCAATGGCTGCCTTTGTGATATAATATGGAGTATTTAAGTTGATGTCACCCAATATTCTAGTGTGTTCCAATAAGCATTTAATTAAATAAGAGTGTGTAACATAAATGTAACCTTTTGGGGCACCATAGGGATTGATCAGTAATCTTCTAGCAACAGTTTTCAGGTGCAGCTCAATGGGAAAAAATGAATGATTGCAATCCAATCCACTCCAAATCCAATCCCATCACATGCTTCAGAAAAATGCCACACTCAATGGCACTGTACACCATTGAGATATACAATGGACATATGAAGCCTACATTCCACTAATCCAAATTCTGTAATGCAACATCTAAGGTTACAAAATTATCTCAGTATTACATTACATCCAGCCTTCCAGATGTTAATCCCCAGATGATTACAACCATTCAAAGGTTTCTGGAGTTTAATAGTTACATCAAAACAATGCTTCCATGTCCAGGTCTGCTAGATTTTCAAAAGAATAAATAAATAAAATAATAAAAATACAATGCAATGCAATGCAATGCAATGCAATGCAATGCAATGCAATACAATACAATACAATATACCATGTTCAATAGCATTAAAAATTAGTGGGAGCTGAATACCTTTTCCTGAAGAATTACCATTTTACTGCCCACAATGGGTGTGGTCATCCTCATATGTCCTGTCTCGGCAAAACATTTGACAAAAAAAATTGAGATTGTAGCTGTAAAGATGGGAAAATATGGAATGGAATAGTTATTACATTAAAAACAGAGCTGGCTGAATAATTGTACCCACAAATTATTGATTCTTCACCAAGTTGTAAGGATTGCTGTACCAAATGACTTTTTAACATATTTATAAATTACTTGGAACAGGATGGATAAAAGATGAATTTTAGTTGTAAATGTCACAGATGTAAGGAAAATCACCAAGCAATCTGAGGATAGCATTGGGATTCGAGAAGACCTTGATAATTGGGACAATGGGCAAGTATCACTCAGTCTGAATTTCAAGAGAAGTATATTTAAAAAAACTCACATTTTTGGCAGGAAAAAAAATTAAAGTAGGCTTGGTGATCACAGGATGAACTTGAGCCAACTATATTGCAATTGCAAAAAGAGAAAAGAAAGGGGGGGGAGAGAAAAGAAAAATCCTAAACTGCATCTAAAGAAACATTATGCCAAGACCAAGAGAAGCCACTGTTCTTCTCTGTTCTGCCTTGATCAGGTATGCTGTTCTGGGATGTGCATTTTTGGAAGGACACCAACAAAGTGGACTATGTCTAAAAGAAGACTTGTTTATCAAAAGGGAAATACTGTCCAAAACGCACTTTTAATCAGCCAACGTGCTCTCCCACACACCACAAGCCTTGAATGCTATGAAAAACATAAAACAAAAGCAAAGCAGATAAAAGGCAGCTGTGAAGATGTCACAGCCACCCCCCTTCAAGAGTCCTCATGCTGAAACCTAACTGAATTATTCCACAAAGTCTTTGAAAATCCTGAAGCCATTCACAAAAGTCTTTGTAAATCCAGAAGCAAACCACGCCTCTCTCTCTCATAAAATGGATAAACTCCCACACCGAGAGGCAACAATGCTGGCAATTTATCAGCAGCCCTATTAGCCTAATTGCCCCAGCCACAGGTGTTCTCCCTTATTTCCTATAATACTTGCCCATTTGTTTCTTCCTTGACATCAACCTGCATCTGCGAACATCTATGAATGCCTCCCCTTCTGAATCTAACAATGATAATGATGATGATGATTCACTAATGGGGTAATTAGCTAATGGGCTGCCTGTAATTACCTCCTCCGTTGATCCTACTTCACTTCCAGAATCTTCCCCTGACACCGACGCTTCACTGTCGGAAGCTGTTGGCAGTAAAACCGGCCTCTGATAATGTGAGGATTCTCCCACATCAACCCACACAGTCCTTGGAGCAGGAGCTGGCCCAGAGCCAACCACAACACAATGTAGTTGTAAATTGTCTAATTGCAGTATTTCAAGTCTGGTGGAATAAGGTATTCTGTTGCGGGCACAGGAGTGAAAGACTTCTTGTGAAATATTTCTGGACTCTCTCGATTGTATTCATGTCTGATATGCAATGCTGTTTCCAGACGGGTGAGCTGTATTCCAGAATTGTATTATTAGAATTGTATTGTTATTATTAGAATTGTATTATTAGAATTTAAATATTCTAGAACCGTATTCCAGAATTGTTTTTTAAAATTTTATTTAAACTTTTATTGTTAAAAAGAAGATAATTCATATAATTGTTATTGCAGATCCAATACAGTTTCATTTTGCATATTGAAATTACAAATCATATCTTTGTGTCTTAAACAAACTATATACATTTCCATAAGTTAATAAAGCCTATGATATTAGTATTCTAGGATTGTTAAGTGTGTTCAGTCTGAAGAAGATTGCGGGATGAAATAACAGCAGACCTCAAGTATTTAAGATGTACTTTACATTAAACTAAATTAAATATAGGGCACAATCATTCCAGAAGACTGGTCAAGAAACAATAGCTTTAAATTGTAGAAGTAGATTTTGGTTTGACATCAGCGGAAAAAAAAGTCCTAATGGCAGGAAGTGCTGTTCAGTAATAGACTAGACTGACTTGATAGTGGTGAAGTCTCCTTTGCTAGAGTCTTTGCTTTAACAAAGACTTGATTGCCATCTGTTAAAGATGCTCTGGCGGTAATAGAGGTTGAACTAGAACAGAGGTCTTCAAACTTGGCCACTTTAAGACTTGTGAATTCAACTCCCAGAATTCTCCAGCCAGCATAGTTGGCTGGAGAATTCTGGGAATTGAAGTCCACAAGTCTTAAAGTGGCCAAGTTTGGGGACTCCTGAATGAGAAAATCTTGGCAGGAAGATCCTTTCCAATCCTTACTTTCTAAGATTCTGTGACACTTGGGACAGGAAATAATGGGCAGAACTGGAGTATGCAGCTTTTCAATCTTCTACTTGCCAAAGCTATTTCCTACAATTCCAATAAACGATTCTATTATAGCTTTGGGAAGTCTTCCACAGAGATGGAGGTTCAGCCAGAATTTCATACAAAGTTCTTAATTTGGTTACCTGCCTAATGCAACATAAAAATGGATTTTTTAAATTAACATTTCTTTTCTTCCCCCAAGTTTTTTCATGCACAGAATCTTGATTTCAATGGGCAAAAGGAAATATTATGTGCTATTTATGTTACACGTATAACGTTTTGCCACCATTGGAGTTTCCTGTATTTGTAATGTTTCCTCTATTTAGAAGACTCGCTTTAATATTTTTTTAAAATGAAAAAAGGATTAAGTTCTACTTGAAGCCATCAACCATCTGTTTGGGACTGCTAAGTAACCATCTGCACACAAGATTCAGTTTGCAATTTAACGTATCTCAATATAGGACCTGTCTGATTAGGAGCTATAACAACGCAGTCCTGGTATTCAAATACAAATGATCATAGCTCCTGTAAAGCAAGTGCGAGTCTAAGCTAAATATATTCTGTATCCCTAAGCTGCCAGCCACCAAAAAGGTCAGCTAGCTCATTTTCATCTAGTCACAGCCAATAAAGCTTCCACAAGGAAGGTGTACTTAAATAAACAACCCACCATAATTTTTGCATAGATGTAAAGAGACACCGGAATGGAGATGCAATTATTTTGCATTTCTCAAAGAATGGGATCGCTTATTTAGTGTGTCAAGGATTATCTCCCTTGAGAGGAAGAGAAAGCAGCCTTTGAAATGTCGAAAGTTTTACCCGTGTCTTCCGCCTGAAACAGGTATTCCTTGCTACATCGTGTGCACAATTTACACCAAATTTAAAGTCATTTTGGAGAGTCCCTTGTGGGATACTCCAGGCCACAGTTTAGAGCAAACGAAGATTCAAAATGAGCAAAAAGCATTTTATTTAATGAGGGGAATTAACCATGCTGTACTGTAGGCAAGAAGAGTTTCGTATGTTTGGAATACAAAAGGAACTGAACCTGAAAATCTAATTTGATAAGGTTTGGGCTGTCTGCATTTGTCACAGCATATGAAGTTACAAAAGTAAAATTGTTCTTCCTTTTTAGAATTGATTGTAATGGCAAGCTCATACGAGCACAGGTTCTATTGTTCTTGAGCTACTTCTGAAACAAAATATTGCTGCAGACCATATTGTACTGTCATATTACAATAGGGCTGCATACCTGGATGTACGGTTACTCAATTAAAGCATATTGTTTATTTTATAATGCTGGGCAGAATCCCAATTAATTTAGGCACTACATAAAGTGGTCTACTTTGTCCCCCTTTCTTCTTTATAAAGAGGCAAAGCAAGTTAAAATGAAACAAAAGAGGAGCATATGATAAAATGACATTGGGAAACTACTAGCCAGGCAAGGTAGAGGGACCAAGTGAGGAGTTTTGAGTCATTGCACAACTGCAATGCTCTCTTAAGTTCTACAGAATCTTCTCTGTTTGTTCACCAAAAAAGACGAGATTCTTGTATTACAGGTAGAATGCAATGAAGTAGTCAACTTCAACCCATCATGTGTGGATTTGCTTGCTAGCACCCAACAAATAGCAAAAAAAGTAGGAAGGGTCCCAGATCTGAGCCTAGTTCTTTATAAGTCTGATCTTCAAATAGGACAATCTGAATTGCCCCAGCAAACTGAATGTCCCCACAGTTGGTCAAAGTGAAATACACCTGCCATTCAGGGATGAAGCACTTCTCATCTCCCAGGCCCCCAAACCTCTATGGAATTCAAGAGGAGAAGTATCTTTTTATGGGCATGCTTAGAACATAACATAGAGCGCAGCAGGTAGAGTGCTGTACTGAAGGCCACTGAAGCTGACTGTAGATTTGTAGGTCAGCGATTGAAACCTCATCACCTGCTCAAGGTTGACTCAGCCTTCCATCCTTCCGGATTGTGGGGGCAATATGCTGACTCTGTTAAAAAGTGCTATTGCTAACATGTTGTAAGCTTCCCTGAGTCTAAGGAGAAGGGTGGCATAAAAATCAGATAGATAGATAGATAGATAGATAGATAGATAGATAGATAGATAGATAGATAGATAGATAGATAGATGATAGATAGATAGATAGATAGATAGATAGATAGATAGATAGATAGATAGATAGAAGAGCCATCGAGTCCAGCATTCTGTGTGACACAGTGGCCCACCAATTGTACAAGGGGGTCTTGAGCAGAAAGAGAAGGCAAAGTCCTCCCTTTCCCTTGATCCACAACAAATGGTACTCAAGGGAATCCTGCCTGCATCAACCAACATAGAGGTGGCACTTGGACATCTGTTTCAATAACCACCGATACACTTGGCATCCATGAATCTGTCTAATCCTGCCTTGAAGCTATCCAGGCTGACCTCTTCTGGAAGTGAATTCCATAAACGAGCAACCCTCTGGGTGAAGAAGTATTTTCTTTTATTTGTCCTTACTTTATTACCTATGAGCTTTAGGGAGTGCCCCCTTGTCCTAGGATTGTGTGATAGAGAAATATTTTTTCTCTATCCACCTTTTCTATCCCATGCACGATTTTGTTCAACTATGTCAAAGGTTATAAAGATTTCCCCATCCCAATTCAGAATGGTTTTTTTTTTTTTGCTGAGTCACAAACCCATATATGACCATCCACCTCCATTGAGCAAGGGATTTGGGAAGGCCTATGCTTGTCCTGGTAACAGCAAAGTTGAAATTTCACTCTTAAATAAGAACACTTATTAGTCTGTGGAAATTCTGGAAGATCTTCTGCAAAGGTCAAAAGAAATACTTGCTCTACAGTATTAACCAATAGTACAAGTTGAAATGATTTTTTGGTATCAATTTTCCTGTTCAATTTTATCAATTCATCCAATTCCCTATAGCCGTGTTAGTAAGAGAGCTGTCTGAAAGGCACGTCAAAATGGAAATTGTAGGATTGGAGAAGACATGAGTAGAGGCTTTCTAAAAGATTTTAGATGATAAAGCTATCAAGGAACCGGAGGGATATTTTCTTTTAATTCTACAAAACACAACAGGTATTTTCTTGTTCAGGGATAATAAATGCACAGATGCATCTTATTATTTGGAGACAGACTGAGCTAAAAAGATTTATGTTGCAATACTTTTTTTTTATCTAAGGGAGGACCAGACCATTAATTTACTTATAGGGAAACACCCTTTCCATAAATTGGGCTACTTCAATCTCTAGTAAAGCTAGTTAAAAATCTCTCAGAAAAAGAAATGCAACAACAAATTTAAAAGGCGGGGGGGGGGGGAAGAAAGAATCAAAATAATATTGTGTCAATTTTGTAAAATATGGTTGGGCAGATATTTTTATATGCGGCACGAAATTAGAATAACAGCTAATACCGAATTTCTTCCACAGCCAACCATTGCAAAGATTGCTGATGAAAAAAAATGGCTTAAATTTTGAACTTTTCTGTTTCTTTGTGCCTGCTGTTTTTATCTCCTCCTTTCTCTCCTTCTCTCTTCCTCCTTTTCTCTCTCTTCTTCCCCCCCTCTCTCAGAGAGAGAGAGAGAGAGAAAAGAGAGAAAGGGAGAGAAAGGGAGAGAAAGGGAGAGAAAGGGAGAGAAAGGGAGAGAAAGGGAGAGAAAGGGAGAGAAAGGGACAGACAGAGAGAGACAGAGAGACATAGAGAGAAACACACAGAGAGATACAGAGAGACAGAGACAGAGAGGGAGAGAGAGGGGGAGAGAGAGAAAGAGAGAGAGATGGAGTACTTGTTTTAACATTCTTGAAAAATTGGTCATTTAGGTTGGTTCTGATATATTCCTTACACACCTTTTATTCTTTATAAACCTTGATTAACCTACATCCCTTGGTAGACATTTTCCTCAGATCCCAACAGGTTATGATTGCTTTTTATGACTGTGAAGGGAAGCTAATTATGTTGTTTAGGCATAAGTGTTGTTGGCCGGTTTCAAAGATATTGCTCTCTCTTGTTCTTTGAAACAGTTTGTTTTATTAAAAAGTGGACTTGAATCAGATTACTTCAAACAGCGAATTGCCTTTTTCTTATCCAACAGCATTTATTTTTATTTATTTATTTTGTCCAATACACAATGAGGGTGTTAGTGGGTATATATCTATATACACATAGTAAAATACACGATGAAGGTTATAGAGGAGATACCCATAGTAAAATATATCTAAGAAATAATAGAAAAGAAGATATAGTAATAGAACATATCAATGAAAGAATAGAAGAAGAGATATAGGAATAGAAGAAAGGTATAGGAGATATAGGAGAGCAATAGGACAGGGGACGGAAGGCACTCTAGTGCACTTGTACTCGCCCCTTACTGACCTCTTAGGAATCTGGATAGGTCAACCATAGATAATCTAAGGGTAAAGTGTTGGGGGTTTGGGGATGACACTATGGAGTCCGGTAATGAGTTCCACGCTTCGACAACTTGGTTACTGAAGTCATATTTTTACAGTCAAGTTTGGAGCGGTTAATATTAAGTTTAAATCTGTTGTGTGCTCTTGTGTTGTTGTGGTTGAAGCTGAAGTAGTCGCCGACAGGCAGGATGTTGCAGCATATGATCTTGTGGGCAATACTTAGATCTTGTTTAACTTAGATCTTGATTACTTAGATCTTGATCAGGTCTTTGCTTTCTATCTACCAACACTGATCCAGGGAAGCAAAATAATGTTGATGTGGCTTGTCCAGCCATGGTACCATTCACCCTCTCCCCACCCCCAGCTGGGAAATGAAGATTTGAAAGAACTGAAGTTTGCTCTAGATAATGAGGGAGTGGGGGAAAGGGGAGAAACATGAATGGATTTCATCCGGTGCATTTCTGCCTACTTTGTCCATCATCATGAATGTTTTCTGCAGGAAGAACTCATAAACATTATTATTTTTTAAATAAAAATGAGCAAAATGATTGATAAGCCATTAATAACTGCCACTGTTAATACTTTGTAGTAGAGATGTTCTTATTGCATGACCATGTATTGCTGGATCTTTTTTCTCTCAGGAAGAAAATAATCACAGTTAGTCCTTGACTTACAACAGTTTATTTAGTGACTGTTTGAAGTTACAACAGCACTGAAAGAAGTAAATTATGACTTTTATTTTTTACACTTATATCTATTGCAGCATCCCCATGGTCATGAAATTTACATTCAGATGCTTGACAACTGGTCCATAATTATGACGGTTAATGCCCCAGGCTATGTGATTATCTTTTGTGACATTCTATCAAGTAAAGTAAATGGGGAAGCCAAATTATATGTTACTAATTTAACAGGGCCAATGTTTCACTTAACAAATGTGGCAAAAAAAACCCACCATCGTAAAATGGGACAAAACTCACTTAACAAAATTTTCACTTAACAAGATAAATTCTTGGATCAGCTGCAATTGTAAGTCGATGGCTATCTGTATAAAAATATTATAGAGAAATAAATGATCACATGTTCTACAAGATATCAAAAAAGACAAGTACACATCATGTTTGGTCATGTCAGGAAGTGAACAAGGCTAAAGTCGTGCTTCTCAAATAGTGGGGCATGTCCCCGGGGGGGGGGCACAGAGTGAGGAGACACGTGACCCAAGGGAAAGTGCTTTTTTATTTTGCCACAGGGAGTAGGACGTGTGTCTTACCTGACACTTGTACCAGTACCTCTGTCACCTCCCTCGGTATTGTGCCCAGGGCAGCCCGTTCTAAAAGAAAACATCTCACGAGTTCAATCATACTTCTTCAACTCACAAGACTTTTTCTTTTAGAACAGGCTGCCCTCGACACAATGCTGAGAAATGTGATGGAAATAATAATAATAATAATAATAATAATAATAATAATAATAATAAATGGGTCCAAAGAAGGGCTACAAGAATGGTGGAAGGTCTTAAGCATAAAACGTATCAGGAAAGACTTAATGAACTCAATCTGTATAGTCTGGAGGACAGAAGGAAAAGGGGGGGACATGATCGAAACATTTAAATATGTTAAAGGGTTAAATAAGGTTCAGGAGGGAAGTGTTTTTAATAGGAAAGTGAACACAAGAACAAGGGGACACAATCTGAAGTTAGTTAGGGAAAAGATCAAAAGCAACGTGAGAAAATATTATTTTACTGAAAGAGTAGTAGATCCTTGGAACAAACTTCCAGCAGACGTGGTTGGTAAATCCACAGTAACTGAATTTAAACATGCCTGGGATAAACATATATCCATCCTGTTGTGATTCACCCTGAGGCTGCTCAGGGGCCAGCTGTGTCTCTGCTGGCTCCATGCCCGGAGGAGGATGACAGCGCAGAGAAGGGGGCTGAACAGTCGGACGGGGGAGAGGAGAGTCAGGAATGGGATAAAGGAGAACAGCATGAGAGCCCCGGGGGGGGGGGGGCTCTCCCCAGCCAGTAGCTTGGAGTCATTAGGTGATGACGCACAAACTGTCATTGACATGAGACAGAGACATTCACAGCAACGAAAGGAGCAGTTAAAGAAATATTTTCACCAGTGAATTAGAAACAGCTGGGTTTGGGTGTGGTCCTCATCAGCAGGGTTTAAAAGGCAGGCAAGACCTTGAAGCCATGTAGAGTGTTATCAATTTGGAGTGGCGTTATCCTGTCTTGTTTCTCGGCGTCTCTGTTCCTGGCTTGTGGCCCAGCAGCTTTGGAAGACCCGTGGGAGGTGTAGGTCTGCTATTTTACAGCCTTGGCTTGGCAGCAAGAATTCTGTATTGCTGCATGGACTTTTGCCTGTGTGGATATATCTGAAGATACAGCATTTTCCTGTTTGTAAGGACATTTTCTGTTACCTGTGTTTTTCTTAAATTTTATAAAATTGCCTTTGCCTTTTACCAGTGTGTCTAGCTTCTCTTTTTGGGTTGGTATTGGCTTCTGGAGTGACCCAGACAGAACACATCCTAAGATAAAATACAGAAAATAGCATAAGGGCAGACTAGATGGATCATGAGGTCTTTTTCTGCCGTCAGTCTTCTATGTTTCTATGTTTCTATGTTTCTATGTTTCTATGTTTCTATGTTTCTATGTTTCTATGTTTCTATGTTTCTATGTTTCTATGTTTCTATGTTTCTATGTTTCTATGTTTCTATGTTTCTATGTTTCTATGTTTCTATGTTTCTATGTTTCTATGTTTCAATAATAATAATAATAATATAATAACAATAATAATAATTTAATAATATAAATAAATATATTATTATTATTATTATTATTATTATTATTATTATTATTATAGATGATGATGATGATGATGATGATGATGATGATTTATTAGATTTGTATGCTGCCCCTCTCCAAAGACTTGGGGCGGAACCGATACAAGTGTCAGGTAAGATGTATGTGTCATGGTGAGGTGCAATTTGAGGGTAGCAGGTCGGGTGGACGAGCCATTGGTGGAGAGTTGGTATGTGTGTGAAATGTTTACTTCTTCCTGAGGGGGCATAACAGAAAATAATTGAGAAGCAGTGGGCTAAACAAACAAAAAAGAGAAGCTAGGGCACTACTAAATTTTAATTTAAATATGATTGCTACATATTCCTGAATTTCTCCTTTGGGTCACTTAAAATTTGGCAGAAAACATCCATGAGGCATGTGGCTCTGAGTGTCATGTTGGGCACTTCTGATCATTTAGTGGAATACAACTGAATGTTATGGTAGAGGACAAAGGGAAATTCTATGAAGAAAGTACAAATTTCCCTTACAGACATTAAAAATAACTATCACTTGGGAATAAGTCCCATTGAATGGCATGTCGCTTCTCATGCAGTTTTGAAATTTAATTTACTATTGAGAAGTATTTGAGTTTAGGCTTTTTCGAATATTTCCATTATATATTATAGCACAGGATCTCCAACCTTGGCAACTTTAAGATTTGTGGACTTCAACTCCCAGAATTCCTCAGCCAGCAAAGTTGCCAAGGTTGGAGACTCCTGCTGTAGCATATTATTTTTGTTGAAACATTATAACAAACGGATCGCCTACCAAAGTATTACCTCTCCATGAGCTTGTAGTGCTGTATACACTTTATATACAGCAATATTCGGCATTGTACATAAACTCTCCAATTATGTTTTAATATCACTTGTGAATCAAGGTCCTCTCCCTGTTGCTTAACAAACTGTGGTTACTAAACTCCTAAATAAATAATAAATATTTATTTATTTATTAGATTTGTATGCTGCCCCTCTCCGTAGACTCGGGGCGGCTCACAGCATACAATAAGACAATTCATAACAAATCTAATAAATTTAAAAAACATTAAAAAAACCCCCACTATTAAACCAGACATACACACATACACACCATACATAAATTATATAGGCCCGGGGGAGGGAGGGGGAATGCCTCAATTTCCCCATGCCTTGGGGCAGAGGTGAATTTTAAGGAGTTTACGGAAGGCAAGGAGGGTGGGGGCAGTTCTAATCTCCGGGGGGAGCTGGTTCCAGAGAGTCGGAGCCGCCACAGAGAAGGCTCTTCCCCTGGGACATGCCAGACAACATTGTTTAGTCGACGGGACCCAGAGAAAACCAACTTTGTGGGACCTAATCGGTCGCTGGGATTCGTGCGGCAGAAGATTTGTGTAGCTTTGATGTATGAATCCTTCTAAATTGTCTCTCAATATGCCAAATGCAGGAATACAATTTTCACTGCACTGCTTATAGGTAGGAAATTTTTTTAAAAAAATTCCTCTAGAGATAATTGTCATGATCTGAATCGTTCCCTAATCTCCTGGAATAGCAAAGATATAATTTTGCTAACATTTAAATCAGAGATCTTCAAACTTGGTAACTTTAATAATTGTGGACTTCAACTCCCAGAATTCTCCACCAGAATTCTGGGAATTGAAGTCCACAAGACTTAAAGTTGTCAAGTTTGGGGACCCCTGATCTAGACCCTAATTCCTCTACTACAGCCACAGGAAAGCGTCATGCCATTAAAAAGTCAAGAGGCACAGACTTGGCCCACAGAACCCAAAACTTTCTGTCAAGATTATCCATGCCTTCCCCTATCCTTACTTTCCTAAATTTCCTAATCTCCTTCCGATGTCGTTAGATATACATATGAAGAGATTATTATCAATAGTCAGATTCTTTAGATAGATTCTTCAATCACTTCTTCAGCTTAATTCCATTAGTTTTCAAAAATAGGCTGTCTTATACACAGAAAGAAGAAAAGAACAGATATTTAAAAACAAAATAGTAACCAGACTGAATTCCATTATAGTTTTTAAAAAGATTTGTGTTTTACATTTTTTTAAAAAAAGCGAGAGAGAAATAGAGGGAGGGAGGTAGAGAGTAAGAGAAGAGAGAGGGAAAGGGAGGGAAGGAGGAAGGGAGGGGGAAAGATGGGGGGGGGAAGAAAGACCATTTTCTTTAATGTGATGTTTGAGCTCATTTATCTAAATACAAAATATCTCCCCCCAAATTGCTGCACTTTTCATTCAGGAAAACTTTCATGATCACTAGATGGCGCTATCCCCTCCAGTATCCAAGCAGTCATTCCTATTTGCATTAAGAATTGATATGATTTTGAATGATGCAGGATTAAATGCCTGGAGTTGGGTGAAGGAAGAGAATCCTTTGAATCTGAAATAAGTTGTGGTATAAGTGGTCTGTATGCATGTACGTGTAATATCTTGAGAATTATTTAACTGGGGGGGAGAAATGGAAATGTGCCCATTCAACATACCCAGTTTCCCCAGTACTTGCGGCATACAAATCTAAATAAACATAAACAAAATATCAATATATATGCAATATATATCAGGGTAAAATGCTACATTGCTACACTTCCTAGATATTAGAATTGCTAGGTACATATGTAATATAGTACAGTTGCAACACGTTTTCTTATTTAATATAAGAAATATATTTACTGTAATATTTCACATATTTACTGTAATATTTGAATGTTTGCAGGTCATCCTTAAGGCTTATTTCTGAATTGCCCTGGTTTAGGATTTCTTTTTTTTAGCAAATATTTATTGCTTGGGAATTCAACAATCACAGAACGCATCATGCATAATTTCCATTATTTATTGAAAAGAATGTCCAAAGCAAATCTCTCATAAATCCCATCCCCTATCAAGTCAGTTACCCATGTGCTCTTCGATTGAGTTCATACCTGGCATGATTTTTTTTTTCCCCAGGCAAAAAAAGACAAGTTGACCAATTGTTAGTGAAAGCCTTGTTCATCAGCGCTGGCTTTCTTCACTGAAAATTAACATCATTATTAAGAATCTAGCAAAGAGGCTCAATCGGGGTGCTTTCTATACTGTTTACCTCTTTCCTTCCTGCCTTAGCAGGCTGTCAATACAACATCAATATCATCATTAGAAATTTAGCAATCAGACAGATCGGGTTGCAGCATATGCTTATCATGATTAGTTAAGCATGAACTGCATATTTCTCTTAACAGCATGCCAATATCTTCATTAGAAAATCAGCAGTCAGAGAAGCTTGGGGCTTATACATGTGTCAAGTATACATATTATCATCCCCATAGAATTTCTTCCGCTCTGTTTCTGTTTGCAGTGGAATGAACATTTCCCTTTGGGCAGTTGTTGTGTGTAGGGTATTTCTTTTTGGGTGGGGGAGAAGAGAAATGCTGTTTCCAGAAGAATCACATCATGCTCCTGGGATTTCAAAAGAGTAAGTATGATTTAAAAAAAAAAGTTTTGCAAATCCTCCACGCAAAATGCTTCAGAAGACTCTGGCATGGGTGGGGAGTCATTCTCCAAAAGGCAGAAGCATCTTTACCATTAAAAAAAAAAAATTCCTTCCTCCTGCAGGTTAGGTTCTCAAATTCAGGAAAGGAGCCCACCAAAACAGACCATAGTTTAAAGGAAACCAGATTCTCTCTCATCGGCATTTCTCCTGAGAGTGAATACAGACACTGTGAGTCCACAGTGCACAGCCTTGAGAGTGGAGCATCCACGATAACTGAAACCACGATGGATGCGCTTTCATTTGGTAACATATGGTGGAAAAGTAATAGGCATTCCTCTGCTTCTGGAAGCGAGTGATTAACCACCACCACCACCCATTCCATGCAAAAATACAGATGCTTTCCTCACAATCGTCCACTGTAAGGCTGCCCTGATTGCATAGAAGTCCAAACAAACAAAACCAGGCAATCCAAGTGATTCCCTTTTCTTTTCTTTTCTCCTCATCCTCCTGTCATTCCTGTTTGCTCCAAACAGGCTGTGCAAAACAATCACAAGGCATCTGCAGCTGAAAAAAAATGCCACTTTCTGTTCCTTTGAAGGAATGAATCATCACCGTCCCTCCCCACTCCTCTCCCTTTCTCTCCCTCACGCACAGGGCTTTAATTCTCAAGTGTGACATTGTACAATTTGTCATTTATAGGGATGTGGGTGCATGGGGGGAGGGAAGGTGTGTGAAATTTGATGATTGAGTCTTTACTACACTTTAAACATGGCCCTCTTATAGACAGCTTAGGGAAAACAGTCCTGTTAAGCAAGGGCAACATTTGTTTCTAAAGAAACGTAGGGGGCTGTAAAAACGCAGAGCTGTGGCATCCTTGATCAAATTCTTGATAGTCTTCGTGTACCGGTGTTGTGGTTAGCTCTGGCCCAGCTCCTGCCCCAAGGACTGTGGATGTGGGGGAGACATCCACATGCTGCAGGCCTGTTTTGCCTCGGGTGGAATCTGATGATGAAGGCTCCTCTGACCAAGAAGACATGAGTGACAGGGAGGAGGAGAGTGTGGCAGATAGCTCAGAAGGAGATCAATTATCTAGCTCCTCCTTGGATTCAGAACAAGAGTTAATGATACAGCCACACATGCAGAGAGCGATGCATAGGCAACAACAACTGAGAGATTATTATCAAAGAAAATGAGGCCACCTGTGGTTGAGTGGGGCTGTGGTAATTAGTGAGACTGCTATAAATAGCAGCCTGTGGGTTTGGCCATTGTGGAGGATTATCTGATTGTTTGTTGTGTTTCATGACTGCTTTACTGACTTTGACTTTTTGTGTGCTGATTTTTCCCTCCTTTAAAACTAAACCAGAGCAAAGTGTGTTTCACTTTGTGAAAGAAGGACTTTGAATTGCCTCACAGCTGCAAGCTAAGTATCATAGGACTTATAAGGGACTTGTATAAATTACCAGTTTGTTTGGAGACGAGGGCTCTTTGCTATACCAAAAGAGGGCTTAGGTTAAGTGAATTTTCATTATAAAGAACATTGTTTTGAATTTTCAAACGTGTGTGTGTCTGAAATTTGTACCTGTGAATTTTTGGGAGGATTCTACCAGAGAGCCCGACAGAACAACCACCTTCTTGGCAAGATGGGGTATTAGCTCCAGTACAGTGAACTTGGTTGTGCCTAAGGTTAAGTCTCCTTCGTATGTTCTAAAACTTACGAAGAACAGGCACAGGAACAGGGTATCGCTAGTCCAGAAAAAAAGAAGGACTAGGGGTGACATGATAGCAGTATTCAAGTATTTAAGAGGCTGCCACAAAGAAGAGGGTTTACAAAACACCAGAAGGCAGGGCAAGAAACAATGGATGGCAAGTAATCAAGGAGAGAAACAATCTGGAATTAAGGAGAAACTTCATAACAGTGAGAACAATTAACCAGTGGAACAGCTTGCCTTCAGAAGTTGTATATGCTCTTATTGCTGGAGGTTTTTAAGAAGAGCCTAGACAGTCACTTTTCTGACTTTCAGGGTGCTGGACTAAAAGATCTCCAAGGTCCATTCCAGTTCTCAATTCTGAATTAAATTCTGGGATTTCCAGCTATCCAGCGCATGTGAGGTCAAAGGGCTATTGTTCCCTTTAACATCTTGCAATAATGCATAATGGACAAGGCAGATTCGGGGGTACTGCAAAGATTCCCCAACATGCTTACCTTGGCTATTGTTATGTATAGAAAGTTGACTATCTACTATTTCTTTTCCCTGCTTCCAATTCCTGCCCTTCCTTTGTAGTTGTTGTATGCTTTATGATTCAGGAAACATGAATTCATCACATCTTCTTATATCCTTGAGGGAATCCAACACAAAGCTGGCTTTTGTATTTGGAAAAAAAAAAAACCCTTCAGCTAAGGGGCGTACATAAGTGCACTGGTGTGCCTTTCGTCCCCTGTCCAATTGTCTTTCCCTTCTCTCACTTATCATATATATTCTCTTCCTTTCATATATCCTTTCCTCTAAGTTCACCTTTACCCTTATATATATTACCACATGTCTATTTTTCTTCCTATGTATTTGTGTATTGGACAAATGAATAAATAAAATAAATAAAGAGGTATTACCTGTCTGAGCTGTTGGATACGGATAGTTCTAGGATTTTTATTTTTTGGGTGGCATGTGCCAAGGATCCATGCACTTATCTGCATATGCATAACAAAGTGTGGGTTCATTTTCAGTTTGTCACACTTAACTTAAGCTGTGCATTCTGCTGAACCTCTTTACCTTCCACTGAGAACTTGGAGATCTTCATTTGTGGCGTATATTCCTTGCTTTAATATAAAGGTCATAAACTTTAGATTTGGAAGAGCAGGATTGGTGGATAAAGGAAAGAGGGTAATCCAGTTCTCTGTTGGCCAACACAGAATCCACTGAAACAGATACTGCTGACTAGTTACGTTTTCTAAACTGCCAGGTATTTATACTCAACAGTTGCAATGATTGATGCACAGAATCTCGAAACTGCGGTGCTGTATGTAATATTCTTGTTTCTAATGAGTCATTATCCAGGAGATGATGAAGGGATGAATATAAGCATATTAAAAACATAATTGCTTTTCTAGTCAAACAAAAGCAGTGCAGACTGTATCACAATGGCAAACAACTAATGAAGAGTGTTGAAGCTTTTTGTTCAGGCTGTTTATGGCGGCACTATGCCATAACAGTATAGTTAAAATCTTAATTGCATTTCATCTTTGCGGTTACCTGATTATTCTTTTCTCTTTTCTCTATGGAAAATGCAACTTCCTTTGCTTAAAAAAGAAAAAAGAAAAGAAAAGGGAGAGAAAAGCTTCCTTGATGGGTACATAAGGTTTGTGAGCATGATACTCTGGTGCATTTTAATTGATCCACCTCTAAAAAGGGAACATATATTGAAATCACAATGTTTTTGAATGTGGATGTATTCCGTTGTAGGTGCTTCATAAATAAAAAAAAAATACCTCTTTGCACCTCACTTGTAATGTATTAGAACGCAAATGCTATTTCTACATTTCTACAGCATTTTATGTGCTGTAGACAAACATGTAATCATCATTACAAGTGACTCAACATGAGCCATCTTATGAAAACATAGTTTGACTTAATATGTTTCTGTACATGAAAAGAGAATGTTTTATTGCTTGCACAAATGCAAGTTTTATTAATTAACAATAGCATGGTTTAAAAATAAACCATGCCCATTATTAAAATATTTTCATGCAATAATAAGAAAATTGCCTTCAAAACTATTATAGAAATTCCTAACTAGTGGATTATAATAATTATAATAATAAAAAAGCTGTGGCTTTTATGTGTAATGTTTTTCATGAGGACATTTAGAAACCCATTAGTTTTATGCCTTTAGTTTAAAAAGTCACGATAATAAAACAATATGATTTGAGTTGTTTCAACCGTATAGTCATGTTTCTTCATTTGAAAATATTTTATATAAATAAATTTACAAGCAAAAGAAAAGCAAAATGACCTGAATTTAGCTTTCTGCTGATGGACATCCTTAATTGTAAACAATTATATGTTTGTGAGTGACATAGGGGAAGGTTTGGTAAGGAAGGTTTGCCTATTTGCCGATGACTCTAAAGTGTGCAATAGGGTTGATATTCCTGGAGGCGTCTGTAATATGGTAAATGATTTAGCTTTACTAGATAAATGGTCAAAGCAATGGAAATTGCAGTTTAATGTTTCCAAATGTAAAATAATGCACTTGGGGAGAAGGAATCCTCAATCTGAGTATTGTATTGGCAGTTCTGTGTTAGCAAAAACATCAGAAGAGAAGGATTTAGGGGTAGTGATTTCTGACAGTCTCAAAATGGGTGAACAGTGTGGTCGGGCGGTAGGTAAAGCAAGTAGGATGCTTGGCTGCATAGTTAGAGGTATAACAAGCAGGAAGAGGGAGATTGTGATCCCGCTATATTGAGTGCTGGTGAGACCACATTTGGAATACTGTGTTCAGTTCTGGAGACCTCACATAAAAAAAGATATTGACAAAATTGAACGGGTCCAAAGATGGGCTACAAGAATGGTGGAAGATCTTAAGCATAAAACATATCAGGAAAGACTTAATGAACTCAATCTGTATAGTCTGGAGGACAGAAGGAAAAGGAAACATTTAAATATGTCAAAGGGTTAAATAAGGTTCAGGAGGGAAATGTTTTTAATAGGAAAGTGAACACAAGAACAAGAGAACACAATCTGAAGTTAGTTGGGGGAAAGATCAAAAGCAACATGAGAAAATATTATTTTACTGAAAGAGTAGTAGATCCTTGGAACAAACTTCCAGCAGATGTGGTTGGTAAATCCACAGTAACTGGATTTATACATGCCTGGGATAAACATAGATCCATCCTAAGATAAAATACAAAAAATAGTATAAGGGCCGACTAGATGGACCATGAGGTCTTTTTCTGCCGTCAGTCTTCTATGTTTCTATGTTATGAACGGAATATGATTTTAGACTGGCACCACGAGAATTCATGGATTTGAAGTCCACAAACAGATCATGTTGTCTAATCCAGATCATCATTTATAATGGTGGTTTTGAGTGTCCCTCATATATTTGCACAACATCCTGAAATTCAAAAATTTTCCCTACCGGTTCTGTGGGCGTGGCTTCGTGGGTGGCAAAATCCCCCCCTTCCACCAGCCAGAGGGGGTATTTGCTGGTTCTCCAAACTACGCAAAATTTCCACTGCCAGTTTTCCAGAACCTGTCAGAACCTGCTAAATAATCCAACCCCCCCAACCCAAATAAGTACTAAAATACTGCCAGTGGGGCAGATATATTTAAAATTGGGCACTATTTGAAACTTGTTAATCTCATCATTATTGCAGCCTTCTGATTTAGTTAGATTTATAGCAACTGAGGTAAAGAAGAATCAAAGGAGTTGAAAACCTGGAAAGATCAGGTGTGGGTTTCTCTTACCTCCCTACTTCAGAAGTGTGTGCGTCACATGCCAGCCACTTTCAAATAGTGGCGCTTGGGGAAACAGTTCAGGGATCATCCAAGGGCATGGGGTGAGGTATCATCAATATGCGGATGATACCCAGTTGTACATCTCCGCCCCATGTCCAGTCAGCGAAGCAGTGGAAGTGATGTGCTGGTGCATGGAGGCTGTTGGGGACTGGATGGGTGTCAACAAACTCAAACTCAATCCAGACAAGATGGAGTGGCTGTGGGTGTTGCCTCCCAAGGACAATTCCATCTGTCCATCCATTACCCTGGGGGGGGGGAGAACTACTGACCCCCTCAGAGAGGGTGCGCAACTTGGGCGTCCTCCTTGACCCACAGCTGACATTGGAACATCATCTTTCGGCTGTGGCGAGGAGGGCGTTTGCCCAGGTTCGCCTGGTGCACCAGTTGCGGCCCTATTTGGACAGGGAGTCATTACTCACAGTCACTCATGCCCTTATCACCTCGAGGTTCGATTACTGCAACGCTCTCTACATGGGGCTACCTTTGAAAAGTGTTCGGAAACTTCAGATTGTGCAGAACGCAGCCGCGAGAGCCATTGTTGGGCTTCCCAGATTCGCCCACGTTTCTACAACACTCCGTGGCCTGCATTGGCTGCCGATCAGTTTCCATTCACAATTCAAAGTGTTGGTCATGACCTTTAAAGCCCTACATGGCATTGGACCAGAATACCTCCGGAACCGCCTACTACCGCACGAATCCCAGCGGCCAATAAGGTCCCACAGAGTCGGCCTTCTCCGGGTCCCGTCGACTAAACAATGTCGTCTGGCGGGCCCCAGGGGAAGAGCCTTCTCTGTGGCGGCCCCGGCCCTCTGGAATCAACTCCCCCCGGAGATTAGAACTGCTCCCACCCTCCTTGTCTTCCGTAAACTACTTAAGACCCATCTATACCGCCAGGCATGGGGGATTTGAGACACCTTTCCCCCAGGCTTATTATAATTTATGTTTGGTATGTATGTGTTGTTTGGTTTTTTAAATTGATAGGGTTTTTAGTTTTTTCTTAATATTAGATTTGTGCCTGTACAATATTGTTTTATCACTTGTTGTGAGCCGCCCCGAGTCTTCGGAGAGGGGCGGCATACAAATCTAATAAATTATTATTATTATTATTATTATTATTATTATTATTATTATTATTATTATTATTATTATTATGTGGCAAGCCAGGCCTTCACTACCAGTCCAGCAACCATGGCCAAATTTTGGCCACTGGTTCGTGCAAAACCCAGTTGCTTCTATTGTAGCATTTTGATGGACAGCCGTATCATGGAACTGGTGCCCAATTGGCCACATGATCTCAAATGGGAATGAGATGTGAGGGGGTGGATCACGGTTCATTTATTCTGGTGAGCAATTCCTGTTTTCTAATCAGGATGTAATGACCTTTAAAGCCCTACATGGCATTGGACCAGAATACCTCCGGAACCACCTTCTACCGCATGAATCCCAGCGGCCGATAAGGTCCCACAGTTTGGCCTTCTTCGGATCCCATCGACCAAACGATGTCATTTGGTGGGCCCCAGGTGAAGAGCCTTCTCTGTGGCGGCCCCGGCCCTCTGGAACCAACTCCCCCCAGAGATTAGAACAGCCCCCACCCTCCTTGTCTTTCGCAAGTTACTCAAGACCCACCTGTATCGCCAGGCATGGGGGAACTAAGATATCTCCCCCAGGCTTTTTATATTTCATGTTTGGTATGTATGTGCTGTATGGTTTTTAATTGTTGGGATTTTTATATATTTTTTATTATTAGATTTGTCCCATTGTTACACTGTTTCTTATTACTGTTGTGAGCAGCCCCGAGTCTTCGGAGAGGGGCGGCATACAAATCTAATAAATTATTATTATTATTATTTATTATTAAGTAGATGCTTGCGTTGCATTCTTGTCAGAATCCCCGAGGCCCTTCCGGGTTGAAAGGATTAACTGGTGACATCTCAATTGCCCAGTTGAGGCTCTTTTCATGCCCCTGGCAGGAGCTGAAATGAGGGATGGGAGTTCACCTTGCCCCACGGCAGGACTTGGGTCCCTAATATGGGCTTGCTAATCTCCAACCCAGGGTCTTAACCACATGAACCACCATGTTCTTACATCAAGTAGAAGGCATACTGATAAAACAAAAAACAGAACCATGGAAGATATAGGAGCCAGGGTGGTGCAGTGGTTAGAGTGCAGCACTGCAGGCTACTTCAGCTAACTGCTAGCTGTAGTTCAACAGTTCAAATCTCACCACCGGCTGAAGGTTGACTCAGCTTTCCATCCTTCTGTAAAATGAGGACCTAGATTTTTGGGGCCAATATGCTGATTCTGTAAGCAGCTTAGAGAGGGCTATAAAAGGACTATGAAATCGTATATAAGTCTAAATGCTATTGCTATATTTTGGAAAGGTGTGATCGAATTGAATTAAGAGTTTGCAATTTTCCTTGAGGGACATCTGGATCTTTCTTGTCAAAGTAGCTAAAAGAGTATCCAGATGTGTTTTGGGGAGTCGCTCTCTCTCCTTACACAATTTATTAGATTGATCCACTTATCTCTAGGACATGTGTGGTTATGTTGCTGGTAGCCTCTGAGGAAATTCTGAAGAATTGACTGTCAGGATGAAGGCAATCAAAAATAGCTGAGCTGCATTGTAACCATAGTGTACCAGATTAGGGACAGCAGTTTTTTTAAAAAAACCAACCAACCAAACAAACAAACAAATGATTTTTCCCATTTAATGAATCAAAGACAGAAGCAACCCTTGAAGGGATTGCATTTTTAAAAAAATAAACAAAGGGTAAATCTCCCAGAAAAAAAAGCTTCTTTTAATTAATCACTTCCAAAAACCGAGAATGCCAGTAAGAATGTGTTCTGTCGGGCTCTTTGATAGACTCCTCCCAAAAATTCACAGGTACAAATTTCAGACACACACACGTTTGAAAATTCAAAACAATGTTCTTTATAATGAAAATTCACTTAAACTAAGTCCTCTTTTGGTATAGCAAAGAGCACTTGTCTTCAAACAAACTGGTAATTTGTACAAGTCCCTTATCAGTTCTGTGATACTTAGCTTGCAGCTGTGAGGCAATTCACAGTCCTTCTTCTTTCACAAAGTGAAACACACTTTGCTCTGGTTTAGTTTTAAAGGAGGGAAAAATCAGCACACAAAAGGTCAAAGTCAGTAAAGCAATCACGAAACACAACAATCAGATAATCATCCACAATGGCCAAACCCACAGGCTGCTATTTATAGCAGCCTCACTAATTACCACAGCCCCACCCAACCATAGGTGGCCTCATTTTCTTTGATAATAATCTCTCAGTTGTTGTTGCCTATGCATCGCTCTCCACATGCGTGGCTGTATCATTAACTCTTGTTCTGAATCCAAGGAGGAGCTAGATAATTGATCTCCTTCTGAGCTGTCTGCCCCACTCTCCTCCTCCCTGTCACTCACGTCTTCTTGGTCAGAGGAGCCTTCATCAGCAGATTCCACTGGGGGCAAAACAGGCCTGCAGCATGTGGATGTCTCCCCCACATCCACAGTCCTTGGGGCAGGAGCTGGGCCAGAGCTAACCACAACAGAATAAATAACTACCGTAGATAATATTGATAATATCAAACTATTGTTAGACTTGGTCTGGGGCTCTGAAAATAGTATTAACTACGGTAGTTATTTATTTATGGATTATTTGGATTTGTATGCCGCCCCTCTCCGACTCGGGGCGGCTCACAACAAGTGAAACAAATCATAATAATCCAATTAATTAAAATATTTAAAGATTTAAAAAACCCCATATACTATTGTTATTTTCATTGCATCCATTATTTATTATTCATCTGCAAACTAATACACAATTTCTATTAGCCATTAAAATAACATTGACTATAAGTAAACTAGAAGATGTGCAATTGACAAGTTGCACTTTATAGCCAAGAACGGCTACTTAAATGAGCTTCTCACTTGCTGCCTTTCTGAGCTGTTCTGTTTCCAAGAAAGAAGGCAGCAGGGGGTGGGGTGGGGAGCTGTCAATAGACGGTTTTCTGCAACAACCAGAGCTGAAGGCATCTGCGCACATTAGCATACTGTGCAGCGATATGGATGCGCAATACTCATCAAATTTCTATCAATACCAATTTACTAATATCAATAATGATCTGTTTCTCAGTGGATCAGCTTCTCTCAGGCAAGGGGCTCTGTGCTACTTACCACTCCCTAAACCCTTCATCAAAGTTGTCAATAAATCTGACCCCTGTCCTGGGATTATTGACAATTATTAAAAATGACCTTGATGCAATTTTAAGGCCCATCGAAACAAAGGCCATATGTTAAGGCTTATAAAAAGCTACAGTGAAGGAAAGCAGGGATGAGCCTGGGAGGTGGGGGGAGGTGAGAGGATGAGTGGTTGAGAAAAATTGACTTTTCTCCTCCCCCGTCCTTTCTTAGAATGTTCGACTCTGACCTTCAGAAGGCAACTGTTATGCTAAAGGGATAATTGGAGCAATTTAGAACTCAGAGATACATTTTTTTCCCAGAGCTGTCATAGCATATCATCTCAACAGTTAATGTGGCGTAAAATATCATAAACACTTCTGAGGACCCTGGAGTACGTACGGTAGGCACCAATCAATACAGCCAAATGATGGATTCTCTAGCAAACGATCACAGGAACAATTCTCCTCCTCCTCCACCTTCTTTTCACCCTCCTCCTTTTTTCCCTCTCCCCTTTAGAGTTACTCAGTCATCATTGAAATTTGTTTCACTGAAGATAAAAATGTTCAATGTACAAATGTACAATCATCCTGAAATCTGTCATGTCAGAATTGGAACTATAATCTTACTCACAGCTTTGCAAGTATGGTGTGTATCTCTCTCTCTCTCTCTCTCTCTCTCTCTCTCTCTCTCTCTCTCTCTGTAACTTTAGTAGTAGTGTTATGCAATACTGGATACCAATGCTGGAAGGCAAATAAGTGCAAACAAACAAATACTTAGTTATCCAGTGACAAGTTGGCCATCAATAGACACATAGATGTCAACAATATCTATATGCTATGTAGAAGAGACAATCAACACGCCAAAAAGAGAACAAAAAGACTAAAAAGACTCCAGCAATCAGCATGCAGATGAGCATAGAGTATCTCCAATATTAACATCAGTTCAACAATTAAGTAAATAATACCAACAATGGTGAACTGATGTTAATATTGGAGTTACTCTATGCTCATCTGCATGCTGATTGCTGGAGGGAACAACAAACTACCAAACTAACCAACAGTAAACAACTTAACCACAATACCTCTAAGACCACCCCCATCAACACTGGCAGGGAAAGACCCTAGAAGAGTGATGGCAAACCCTTTTCCCCTCAGGTGCCAAAAGAGTGTGCATGCACGCTATCACACATATGCAAGTGCCCACACCCATAATTCAATGCCTGGGGAGTGTGAAAACCCCTTTCCTCACCCCCTAGAGGCCCTCTGGAGACTGAAAATGGCCTGTTTCCCAACTTCTGGTGGGCCCTGTAGGCTTGTTCCAAACGCTTCCCTGGAGCAGGGGGAGGGTAAAAATGCCCCCCCCCCAGAGGCTCTCTGGAAGCCAAAAATGTTCTCCAAAGCCTCTCTAGATACCAAAAATCAGCTGGCTGGCACACACATGCATGCTGGAGCTAATACTAACTACAGCTTAATTTCATTGGCAAACCCTGTTTACCATTCATCTGTCTGTTATGATGTTAAATGATAAAAAGAGTTGACCACAGAAAACATTTTGTTCAATGATTGCTTTCATCCAGACAGATGGGCAGTAGTGAAAACATCATAATGTCATTTGGTGGGACTCAGGGGAAGAGCCTTCTCTGTGGCGGCCCTGACCCTCTGGAACCAGCTCCCCCCTGAGATCAGAATTGCCCCAAACCTTCTCACCTTTCGTAAGGTCCTTAAAACCCACCTCTGTCATCAGGCATGGGGGAATTGAGATATTCCTTTCCCCCAGGCCTATGCAATTTATGCATGGTATGTTTGTATGTATGTTTGGATTTTAATAAGGGTTTTTAGTTATTTTAAATATTACATTTGTCATATGCTGTTTTATTATTGTTGTTAGCCACCCCGAGTCTACAGAGAGGGGCGGTATATAAACAAACAAACAAACAAACAAACAAATAATCCAAGTTATCATGGCCCAGTCATGGGTAGTGAGATTGGCATGGTTTACCTGACTCACAACATCATAGAAACATACAAGATTGACGGCAGAAAAATACCTCACGGTCTATCTAGTCTGCCCTTATACAATTTCCTGTACATTTTATCTTAGGATGGATATATGTTTATCTCAGGTATGTTTAAATTCAGTTACTGTGGATTTACCAACCACGTCTGCTGGAGGTTTGTTCCAAGCATCTACTACTCTTTCAGTAAAATAATATTGTCTCACGTTGCTTCTGATCTTTCCCCCAACTAACCTCAGATTGTGCCCCCTTGTTCTTGTGTTCTCTTTCCTATTAAAAACACTTCCCTCCTGAACCTTATTTAACTTTTTAAAAATCATAGTCAAGGGATTGATTATTTTTTTTTAAAAAAAAGCATAAATAATTGGATTTATCAAGTCAAATTTTGATAATTTTTAATATCAATTCATCATCAACAACATAATACCTCACACTCTGGCATTTCCTGACACGAGAGCAGGTCGTGAACCAGTAATGGGGTTCACTTACCTTTGCTACTGGTTCAGAGATGTGTGCGCACCGCTTCTGGGCATGCACAGTTTGACCGTAATTACCTCCAGGTGGGTGGGCGGAGCCTGCCATCGCTGCTGCTACTGGTTCACCTGAACGGGGGTGAACTGATAGCAACCCACCACTGTAGTGTACAATAAATCACATATATCAAGCTTCAGCACTTGATCTGCCCTGCACAGAAATTCTCAGTTGGAAGTAAAATGCTGTGCCAGGACAATGCAATAACCCTGTCTGTCTTGAGCTTAGAGCCTGTGATCCTGAATTCCTGTAGCAGTACCTTATTTCCCAAAAGAGTGTATCTTCCCCTCCCCTTCATCCTGCAAAATCCTGTCAGCAGATCTGAGAGGAAACCCAACCTCAAAAACATCACATTCCCCCTTGTGAACGTGGCGAGTATATCAGTTTTTCATCTCGAGAAAGCAGGCCAGCTTCAGACCATGCTTCCTGTCATCCGGGAAGAGGAATGACTTTCTATATGCCACCAACTCCTGAGTGTAACAGCCCACCACTTTCAAAAGATATAATGCACCAGCTTAACCACCAGGTCGTAAAACAAACTCTTAACATCTTAATTTGAGCCCCCAGGTGCTCTTTCTTTAAAGTTATAATGACTGGATTACAGTACACTGATTAAAGTATACAATTGGTATCAAAGTATAGCGTTTACCCAATTATAAAGTAATTGCAGCTAAATCTTGATGATAACTAACCCTTTCATTTCACCTTTACCACGCCATACATAAAGGAGTGTCTTTAAATGACACCTCGCAACTCCCGCATTAATGAAGTTATCAAGCCAGTTGGTCCTCCGGCTTGTTTGGTTGTCGTTGTCTGTATTATGCACTGTATTATCTACTCGCTCTGCCATTTTCTTATTTATTAACTAGGAGCCGTGGACCACCTTTAGACCCTGGCTGGCAGAGTTCTTATTAAATGAGCAGAGGCATAATGAAATACACTTCTCTAAAAATGCCTTTGAAACATGTAACAACATGTTGTTCCTGCCCCTAATTGACTTTAAATTCAATCTAACTATTGGTTCTCCCAAATTACAGAGAAATATAAAAAAGAATAATGCAAGGAGAAGACTAATATGCCTCATGGTGTATTAATAATAAAAAAATTAAGGTTTCCCTATCTAGTTGTGTCCAACTCTAAGGTGCAATGCTTATCCAGTTACCTCCTGAAAAAGCACCTTTGGCAAAGCAAGTAGGATGCTTGGCTGCGTAGCTAGAGGTATAACAAGCAGGAAGAGGGAGATTATGATCCTGCTATATAGAGTGCTAGTGAGAGCACATTTGGAATACTGTGTTCAGTTCTGGAGACCTCACCTACAAAAAGATATTGACAAAATTGAACGGGTCCAAAGACAGGCTACAAGAATGGTAGAAGGTCTTAAGCATAAAACGTATCAGGAAAGACTTAATGAACTCAATCTGTATAGTCTGGAGGACAGAAGGAAAAGGGGGGACATGATCAAAACATTTAAA
>NC_091952.1:186941316-187028816 GCF_031021105.1 Erythrolamprus reginae | reverse complement strand
GCACCTCCAATACACCCGGCGCAAGGCTGCCTCCCATACACTGCCTCTCATACACTGGCTGCTGCTGCTGTTACCTACTGCCTCTTCCTTCCCATGCTGAAGGGCTCTCCTCTCTTCTCGCTCACTCGCTTTGTAGCCGGCGCTTTTCCTTTGCTGTGGTGACTCCTCGGCTGCCCAGAGAAAAGGGAGTGTTTCTTTTCTCTGTGCGCTGGCAGAAGTTTATTCCCTCTCTAAGTGCCCAGAGAAAGGAAAATGCTTTGTTCACTCTGGACTGCCAAAGCCTCCTTAAGCACCACCAAAAGGCTCATCTCGCAGCCCAAATGGCCGGGATTAAAGGGGGAATGGCAGGAAACTGGCCGGGCCTTCATGCCACTCTCAAATTTCCTGGGAAATTTTTCCGGGCTCAGGTTCTTAAGTAGAAAATGGTTCTTAAGTAGAGCCAAAAAAATCTTGAACACCCAGTTCTTATCTAGAAAAGTGCTTAAGTAGAGGCATTCTTAAGTAGAGGTACCACTGTATATGACTTTGTATAAATATGGGGCACTAATAAACAAAGGGAGCAGTTTTGATTCTACCACCTTAACTTCCTTTGGTGCATCAAAAACATTCTTAAGCACTTCTATCACTTTAACAGAATGCAAATATTTGCATGGGCAATGATAGATTGATTTTGAAGCAGAAAGCTCAAGTTCTGGAATTGAAAACTAGTCCAACACAGATCTTACCACCGTAGGAATTATTCTGAGTTCTACTTCCATCAGAAACTTGACAAGATGAACAGTTGCATGGAACTTAACTAACATTCATTCTTACACAGGGAAAACAGGTAATCCTCTACTTATGAATGGTCAACCACTGTTCAAACTTATGATCAATTTGAAAATGGAGACATATGAGCTAGATTCTAAGTTATGATAGGCAAACCCCTTCCACAGTTATATAAACATATTTTAGGCTCTTTGCCAATATCTCTGGTTCAAATGATAATATTTTTCAATGGTTTTGCTTTAAGCAGCAACTTACCTCTACTTTTTGGAAAAAACTGTATCCATAGTGAGTAATTTCAAAACAAAACTGTATTATTATTATTATTATTATTATTATTATTATTATTATTATTATTATTGTTGTTGTTGTTGTTGTTGTTGTTGTTGTTCTTGTTCTTGTTCTTCTTGTTCTTCTTGTTCTTCTTGTTCTTCTTGTTCTTCTTGTTCTTCTTGTTCTTCTTGTTCTTCTTGTTCTTCTTGTTCTTCTTGTTCTTCTTGTTCTTCTTGTTCTTCTTGTTCTTCTTGTTGTTTTGTTGTTGTTGTTATTATTATTATTGTTGCCAAAGTCTCTGAGGACTATGGACAGCTCACATCAAAGGGAACAACATCTAAAAAGAATAATTTAAAGAGATGATTTAACCCCCCTTAAAACCATGCATATCTCTTGTGGCCAGATCTGGACGTATGTCCAGGTTCGCCTGGTGCACCAGTTGCGGCCCTATCTGGACCTGGACTCTCTGCTCACAGTCACTCATGCCCTCATCACCTCGAGATTCAACTACTGTAAGGCTCTCTACATGGGGCTACCTTTGAAAAGTGTTCGGAAACTTCAGATCGTGCAGAATGCAGCTGCGAGAGCAATCATGGGCTTCCCTAGGTATGCCCATGTTACACCAACACTCCACAGTCTGAATTGGTTGCCGATCAATTTCCGGTCACAATTCAAACCCCTTCCACAGTTATATAAACACATTTTAGGCTCTTTGCAATATATCTGGTTCAAATGATAATATTTTTCAATGGTGTTGGTTATGACCTATGAAGCCCTTCATGGCATCGGACCAGAATATCTCCGAGACCGCCTTCTGCTACATGAATCCCAGCGAGCGATCAGGTCCCACAGAGTGGGCCTTCTCCGGGTCCCGTCAACTAAACAATGTCGGTTGGAGGGCCCCAGGGGAAGAGCCTTCTCTGGGGCGGCCCCGACTCTCTGGAACCATCTCCCCCCAGAGATTAGAACTGCCCCCACCTTCCTTGCCTTTCGTAAACTCCTCAAAACACACCTTTGCATGGGGGAACTGAGATATCTCCCCCGGGCCTATACAATTTATGTATGGTATGTTTGTACGTATGTCTGCTTAATAATGGGGTTTTTAAAATATTTTAAATTGTAAATTATTAGATTTGTTATGAACTGTTTTATTGTGTTGTGAGCCGCCCTGAGTCTACGTAGAGGTGCGGCATACAAATCTAATAAATAAATAAATGATACCTCATTTGATCAATGGCCCCCAGGCCTGCCAGAAAAGCCAGGTCTTTACAGCTTTCCAGAAGGCCAGTAGAGTGGAGGTAGTATGGATCTCTAGCTGGTTTCAGAGAGCTACAGCCACCACAGAGAAGATCCTCCCACACAACCCCACCATTCGACACTATTTAGTTGACAGGACCCAGAGAAGGCCAACTCTGTGGGCCCTTATTGCTCACTGGGAGCTGTGCGATAGAAGGTGGTCCTGAAGATAGTCTGTCCCTAAGCCATGTAAGGCTTTATAGTGATAACCAACACTTTGAATTGCATCTGGAGACCAACTGGGAGCCAGTACAGCTCACAGAAAGTTGAGGTGATGTGGGTATGCCTAGGTGAACCCACAAAAGCTCAGGTAGCAGCGTTCAGGACCAACTGAAATCTCCAAACGCTTTTCAGGGGTAGCCCTGAAAGCCCCGTAGAACACATTGCAATAGTCTAACCATGAGGTTACAAGGGCATGAGTGATCATGTGAAGAGTGTCCTGGTCCAATTAGTGTCGCAATTGGTGCACCAGGTGAACTTGTACCAGCTGATTCCACTCTAGGATGAAAAAATAAGTAGTTACTGATATTCACATTCTTTTTAGAGAAAGTAGATTTGGATTTTGTGCTTCTTCTTGCTCATCAGAATAGGTAAACAAAAATATCCAGCATAAATTTTTCTTTGCATTTGAACCAAAAATCACAATCTTGCAAGTTATTGAAGGATATTTTATAGACATGAAAAATGAGTATTTTAGAAATAGAAAGGTTTTGTCCCAACCCATAGATATCAAAGAGAACCCATTGTCAAATTGATTGGAATATATAAATTTGTAAATCCTTAGTAAAACCACACTTAAAATGCACTATCCATTTTTGGTCACCATATTATAAAAAAGATGTAGAAACTCTAGAAAGGGTGCAGAAAAGAGCAACATAAATGATTAGGGAGCTGGGGGTTGCAGGAATTGGGTTTGTCTCATTTAATAAAAAATACTAAGGGTGACATGATAGCAGTGTTGCAATATTTGAGGGACTGCCACAAAGTAGAAGGGGTTAACCTATTCTCCAAAGCCCCAGAAGACAAGACAAGAAGCAGTGGATGGAAACTAATTGTGGAGACAAGCAACCTAGAACTAGGAAGAAATTTCCTAACAGTGAAAACTAACCTGTAGAACAGCTTGCCTTCAGAAGTTGTGGGTTCTTGACCACTGGAGACTTTTAAGAAGAGACTGGACGGTCACTTGTCTGGAACAGAATAGGGTCTCCTGCTCAAACTGGGGAAGATAGAAGACCTCCAAGGTCCCTTCCAATTCTTTTATTCTGTTAGTTTGAATTAGACTGCTGTAGCCAGCTGCAAAATAAAGTAATCAAATGTTCAAGGAAGAATTTAATTGAAGAGATATTGCACAGAAGCATCTGTTCATGATGGGAATATTAGGATGGAGGGGGAAAGATGATGGGAAGGGAGATAACATTCCAAAAGATTCTCGAAGTTAAGCCAACGCCTCAAGAAACACCCCAAAGGAAAAAGGATTAAAAAAAACCCTATAGCAGTCTTTTATGTACCAAAGGCAAAGTGAGGTGGCTGACTCAGATAGCAGTTTTTAGGTGTCAAGAAAGGGGCAGAACATTTTTCAGCTGCTTGGCATTTAGGTTTTCCTGCTTCCAAAGATGAGGATAGCTGTCATGGGGTTTTCCGCCTCACATGTCAAAGTAACTTGGCTGCTTTTGGATATTATGACTCATTCTCAGCCTGGTCTGGAAGCTCCAACTTACAATGTTGATTTTTTTTCCAACCCAACTATAGGCATTCCTGGAGGGCAGAGAGTGAAACGGATGGAAATAAATAGGAATGCTTGTGCTTGTTGCGTATATTGCTAGTAACTTCAAGAGGTAGCTTTGTGGAGGAAGATTGTCCTTTATGGCTATCATTTCTGAGTCCAGTGACATGTGAAATGATTAATAAATAAAAAGGACCATATTTATTTGTTTGTTTGTTTGTTTGTTTATTTATTTGCTCGCTTGCTTACTTACTTACTTACTTACTTACCTACCTACCTACCTACCTACCTACCTACCTATCTATCTATCTATCTATCTATTTAAGTTGTATGCCGCCCTTCTCTGTAAATATATATATATCCTTTGACATCCAAATTGGTAAAAGAGGAAGGAAAGAAGAGTAACGAAAAAAAATAACAATAGCAGTCTAACATATATGCTTACATATTTATATGAGAAGTCCAGCAATGAACAAAATGTGATATGTGGTTGTGAATGAATTGGTTGACTGTTTTTAATATATTGGGATTTTAGTTGTAATTTTTAATTCATTGGATTTGTTGTTGCATTGTTTATATTGTATCTTGTGAGCTGCCCCGAGTCTCTGGAGAAGGGCGGCATACAAATCTAAATAATAATAATAATAATAATAATAATAATAATAATAATAATAATAATAATAATAACAACAACAACAACAATAACAACAACAACAACAACAACAACAACAAAAACAACCAATGTTTCAGGATCGTATGGCATGTCAAATTTAATTATATAGGTTGCATGAGTATAGATTTACAACCACAATTGAGGCCAAAATTTTTGCTGCTAAGTGAGACGTCCGTTAAGTGAATTTTGTTCCATTTTACAACCTTTCTTGCCACAGTTAAGTGAACCACTGCAGTAGTTAAATTACTAACATGGTTGTCAAGTGAATCTGGTTTTCCCGTTGACTTTGCTTGTCAGAAAGTCACCAAAGAGAATCACGTGACCCCCAGGACATCTACAATGGTCATAAAGGTGATTCAGTTCCCAAGCATCCAAATTTTGATCAGATGAACATGGGGATGTTTCAACAGTCTTAAGTGTGAAACTTATGTAACTTCTTTCAGTGCTGTTGTAACTTTAAATCCAAATAATAAATAAACTTTGAATGATCACTAAATAAGATAAGTCAAGCACTACCTATATCAGTGATGGTGAACCTTTTTCTTCTTGCATGCCAAGCCCCCCCCCCCCTTTCATGTGTGCTACACACATATCATGTGCATCCCTGTTGGGCTGTTTTTTACCCTCAGGCTTCTGTAAAGCCTCCAGAGTGTGAAAAACGGCCCAATGGGCAAACCGGAAGTTCAGAAAAATTGACTTCCGGTTTGTCTGTTGGGCCATTGTTCACACTCCTGAGGCTTCATGGAAGGCCTTATATGCCCTCAGCCAGGGGTGGGCTACTGCCCGGATGGGGGGGGGATGCATTGGGGTAGCGAAAATAGAGCTCCACCCCAGAGCACCCAATTTGCATTGAAATATTTTGAAAGAAAATGCATAAACCATGCCCACAGTGTGGTAGTAAAAATTTTGGTAGCCCTTCACTGCCCTCAACTATGGCTCTGCATGCCACCTGTGGCAAATGTGCCATAGGTTTGCCATCAGGGAATTATATCTTGGGTAGTGTGGCCAAGTGTATTAAACAATACAATTAAGCCAGGATATCAAAACCAATACTCAAATGCTAAATATTTATGAGGGAACTAAATTACTCAAATAGAGATTTCACTTGTAGTGATATGAATTTTTTTCAAGCTTCTAGCCTTCTTCTTCTTCCTCTCCCTCTTCCTCTTCTTCTTCTTCTTCCTCTTCCTCCTCCTCCTCCTCCTCTTCTTCTTCTTCTCCTTCTCCTTCATTTAAAAAAAAAGAACAGATAAACCACCCCCTAATTTTCTTTGCTGCCCTATCCTGGATTTTTAAAATTGGCCTACAGGGCCTATGAGTGTATCCCTCATGCAGCTGTGGCAATGGATGTAGTCTAGGTGGGGGATTTTGAAACAAATTGACTAATTCATACTCTAATATGAATATTTATCTAGAGGCAGAAGGGGAAACGAGATATGCAGATGTGCCACAGGGAAGCATGACAGCAGAGGAGAGGGAGTCAAAGAGGAAGGTTTGATCAAACTTCCCCCCCTCTCTAATTCAGGACCTTTCTCCATCCTTTCTGAGCTGGGTTGCCCACACCTAGCTTCAGATGATGGATTAAATGAGGATTGCTTCAGGGATCAGAGTCTGCATTCCCGTGCAATGCAGAGAGATGGGAGAAAAAGGCACTTAATCTCTCTAAAAACACATGGCACAGAGTTATTTGTTTGGACTGGCAGAAAACATATCAAATGAATTTCCATTGCACAGAACAAGAAATTAGGGGCTTGCATATGCATTTTTAAAACAGAAATGAGACAATTGTACAGAAACATTCCTCCTTAGCCAACATACAATTTGAACAATAGATTGCTTTCAATCGGAACTATCTGAATTCTTGAATTTGGCTACAATATGTACTTCCAAAATGCATTTGGTCTGCTGTCAAATGTGCTTAAAATGTGCACCTGATCTGGTGTTAAATTATTGATGGGTAAATGAAGCAATATATGTCCGTGAGTAGTTGTGTTAGCACACACCAAATAGGTAGAAATAGAATTCAGTATTACTAGTATACATGTCTATCCTTGTTCCTATCAAGTGAATAAGCTGGGGCCATTTTTGGATTAAAAGATTGTCTTGCCTGGAATGGGTAGACCAGAATGCTGATTTTGAAATTAACTAGGAATAGAAATGGATCTACCAAACCAGTTACAATTTAATATTTTCTGTTTCCAATCGACCAGTTTGATTTCCTCATTTTCTTTCTCCCGACAGATAAGAACGTCTGTTCTAGGATCTTATAATCTGCGTGCTGCTGAATTGGAATGAATGCTGGTGGGCTAATTTTAAACCACTCGGAAAACAAGGCCATGCATTTGTTTTAAATGGAACTGGTGACACAGACTTAACTAGAATGGTGTGAACATGTGGCTCTAATTTATAATGTCAGCCCATACTCCGAACGCTTTCTCTATATTGTGTTCTCTCTACTCCAACATAAGAAAGAGGGTACTGCAGTGAATTATTGTGTAATTAATCATTTGACCATGAGGGACTCATTTACTAATTAAAAACGCAAAAAGAGTAAATTGAAATAAGCAGTGACTACTAAATCATGTCCTTTGACATGTCAGCAGCATTGTAATACATCATAATGTATCAGTCACAGACGTTTGGATCCTATCCTTTCAAATATCTTTTATATAGCGCTGCCAGTGTAATTCATTATTCTTCCAGGACTATTCTTGTAGTTCTTCATCAGGCACAAACAAGGCTGTAATTTCTATGTATGAAAAATCCTGTACTAGATAGAAACTAAAAGGGAAATCTAGAGAGAGTAATGACTATAGAAAGAATTGGCAACCAAAGTATCTAGGATCAATCAGGCTTTCAAAAGGTTCCAGCTGATCTTTCCCCCCTTTTTTTATTAAAAGAAGAACTGGGGGAGACATGACAGCAGTATTCCAGTATCTAAGGGATTGGCAATAAAGAGGAGGGAATCAAGCTATTTTACAAGGCAGGACAAGAAGCAACGGATGGAAATTAATGAAAGAAAGAAACAATCTAGAACTAAAGAGAGATTTCCTGATAGGTAGAAAAATTAATCAATGCAATGACTTGCCTTCCGAAGTTGTGGATGCTCCAGCATTGGAATTTTCTTTTTTAAAAATATATATTTATTGGGTTTTTTTGTTTTTTTAAATATTTACATGTTAATGCTTACAGGTGGATCAACATCATATATTTACATTCGTCCCAATATTTTCTATAATTATACATTTATGTATATAATATACTATTCCATCTCTTATTGTAAATTCGCATTCCTTTTGTGTATCCATGTGTATCACTTACTCCAGATTGAATAATAAATCAGAGTCTTTTTGATCATTTAACTCGATAGTTAATCTGCCCATTTCTGCGCATTTGTATATTTTTTTAATTACTTCCTTATCGTTGGGTATCTGTGAATTCTTCCATTTTTGCACGTACACAATTCTTGCAGCCGTTAAAATGTGTAGTATTAAGTATCTTACACTTTTAACATATGATCCTCTAATAATGCCTAATAAAACAAATTCTGGTATGAATTCAATTGCTGTATCTGTTATTTGTTGTAACCAGTTTCTCAATTTCCTCCATTGGAATTTTCAAGAAGAGATTGGACAACCATTTGTCTGAAATGGTCTAGGATTTCCTGCCTGAGCAGAGACTTAGCTAGAAGAACTTTAAGATCCATCCCAACACTGTTATTCTGTTATTCCTTATCCAATCAAATACATGAGTAATGACTAATGACAGAGGAAAGGTAAACTTTTGGCAGTCCATTCTGGAAGATCTGAAGGCCTTGACTTATTATCCTGAATCATCTTCTTGGGGCTCTTTGGAGAAAATCTAGAACCGTGATGGCAAACCTATGGCACGTGTGCCACAGGCGGCACGCAGAGCCATATCGGAGGGTATGCGAGATTTTGCCACGTTTCAGCTCCAGCATGCATGTGTGCACTGGCTAGCTGATTTTCAGCCTTGGGAAAGGCTGTTTCATCTTCCAGATGCTTCAGGGAAGCTTCCTTAAAACCCTGGAGGCAAAAAAATAAAATAAAAATCCTCCAATGGACAAATTGGGAGTTTGGAAAAACATGCTTCCAGTTTGCCATTGTGCTGTCTTTTTGCACTCAGGAGGGTTCAAGGAAGCTTCCTGAAGCCCCAGAGTGCAAAAAATAGCACAGTGGGCAAATCAAAAGTGCATTTTCCAAACTGGTTTTCCCGTTGTGCTGAGGTTTTTTGCATTCTGGAGTTTCAGGAAGCTTCCTTGAATCCTCCATAGTGCAAAAAACAGCACAATGGCTTCACAATACCAGGCTTCAGAAACGCCTGTGAGCATGCGCAGGGGGCAGCATGGGGAGGGTATGCATGTTGTGGGGGAGGAAGGGAAGGGGTGTGAGCACATGCACGCATGCTAGCACACACACGCATCCATTTTAGCATGAGGACCAATTTTTTTTTGCCGTCACTGATCTAGGGGCTATAACTGGTCCAGAATGTGGTAGTGTGTGTTGGAATCTAGTGGAATCCACTAGATTCCAGCAAATATTTGTGCCCAGTTCAAAGTGCTGTTGATGAATGACGAATCCTTAACAGTGTAGGACAACAGTTATATCAGTCATTGTCTTGCCAGAATTAGATCTTCCTATCAAACGAGGATATCCTAGAAAAGCTAGATTAAAAAAATGCCCCCTCTGATCTGAATTTAGGAGAAGGAGATGGGTTAAGTGAAAGGCTTTCTTGGGGATGGCTACATGCTTTGGGGAACTTTACCACTAGAGATTTTTAAAGCTGAGATTTATCACTCCATCATAATTTTTAGAAGATCATTGAAGATAGTTGATTCCACTAGGCTTTCAACTTTCACTATGAAAATTACTGGTTTCCATCTCAGAGGGGTTGGTATGACATCATCATCATTATCCATATGTAATTTGTCTTGTGTCTTTTGATAGCCTGTCAATTAATTAATATTAATAAAATTCAATATTGTGAATTTAAATTCTAGGTTACCTAACCTAGAATTTAAATTCACAATGTTGTATTTTGATTTGCGTGAAGTCAGCTTAGATATCTTTTATTGCAAACATTCATCTTACAAATACAAATAACATTTAGAACTATCTATCCAATAGTGGCATCTGTGGGATTGGGTGCCAAACTGATCAGCCTGATGAAAACAACATTTTCACAACCCTTTTGTACATATGCCAGAAGTTACATGCATGTCACAAACAGGAAGAACAGGCTTCAGATGCTTAGGGGAGTCATGATGTCTTTCTTGCAAATATATTAAATTCTATTTTGTGCAAAATTGAGTCTAAACTGATTTTAATAAACTAAAAAAAAAATGTTTTCCTTTGAGCCATCTCTGTATATCTGATGGTTCAACACCTGATATGAAACTCGGCTTCCACTGTGATGCATTTGGTAATCAGGTCTTATAATAGATTAATATAGGATGGTGATTAGTCACTGAACTGTTCAACCAGGTCACACCTCTATTCTTAGCATGCCTTATTTTTCGATGGAGATACAAGAGTGAATGGCAATATTAAGTTTGAGTGTTAATATAAATTCTACCCTTTCTTAAGAATAGTCATTCCTCCTGGTTCTGTTCCTCTGTACTTCTTACTGCTATTTCCAGTTTATTCTCTGATCCCCTAATATTGCCAAGCATGTTCTTCAGCAATTATCTACTCTGCTTTATACATATCTTCAAATATTATGATTTGGCTAAAACTCTAATGCACGAGAGCAACCTCTCCCCAGAGCATTATTTGGAATATAAATTAAGTGATATTATAACAGAGCCCTCACTTAGCTCGGCATAATGAATATGAAACATCATGTACTAGTGACCAAGGTCATTGTACAAGAATGAATTACTCTATTAACTTCCCCTTTAAGTAGCATTAGAGATAATAAATGGAGAGATTTAATGTAATTCTGATAATATTATTCATGCTGAAGTAGCATACTTTATCTTGTTAAAATAATTAAGACACATGGGGAGGGTATTTCACATGGCGGAGATATGAAGCTGAAGAGCATGTTTGTTGTATGTTGCAGAATGCAGCAGCATTAACCAGCACAGCGGATAATCTGATAAAAATATAAAAGCTGATTTATATCCTATGCTAATTCTGGCTCATCTCTGGGGCTCAAGTTATTTTCCAGTGGAGAAGATTATGGCAAGCTTTAGTGGTGATATTAGATTAAATTAAATTTGGTTCTTTTGCTTATGATTTTCCCTCCTCCTCCTCCTGCTCTAAAAAGCAGGTGAATCTGTGTTATTCTTAAACTTTTTAAAGTCTACATATATTTTAGCTTTATATCTCAGAAAATAATGTACAGAATACTACATTGGAGGTGATTTGACTATTTGCTCTAATAAAAATTAAGCTGAACTTTGGGATTCTCAGGTATGCCAGTTTATATACATTAACTTCATTTTAACCTAAATGTTGAAGAATGAAAACCACGGAGTTTGTACCACTGACAACAATGGCATTGTATTTTATTGGGTTAAATTTCTTATTAGAGGGAACTAAGAAAGAGGTAATAGTTGCACAGCCAGAATATTGGCAGAATTTCAGTTGCATAAATTGATGACTAGCTCTTCACTTCAATGATTTGTGGGATACATTAATGATTCCAGTAGGTAGTTGCATTTCACAATGGATATCTTTTTAAACCTACATAAACTATTGCTTGGTAATATCTGCAAATTCATGATTTTTCTATTTTTTTTAAATACATTGCTATTAAATAATTATTAATTAAATAATTAAAAGATACATAAATTACATAATTATTAATTAAATAATTAAAAGATACATAAATTAAATAATTATTAATTAAACAATTAAAAGATACATGAATTAAATAATTATTAATTAAATAATTAAAAGATACATAAATTAAATAATTATTAATTAAATAATTAAAAGACACTGTACATAAATATTTTCAATTCTGTTGTGGTGACCCAAAGACTTTGTCAGTGTCCCAATAAACATCCAAGAAATAGATCAGAGTCCAAACCTTGGCCTTCCTCCAAGTTCCAATTTATTTGTGATTGGTTCCCATTTTGTTATTCTTGAGTCCTTTAAATTTTTAAAATCTTTCCTAGGAAAAAAAAAATCTATGGAAAGAGTTTTGAGAAAGTTACAAAATAGAATAAATAAATGTTGATTAGAAGCTGTATCTCCTGCCCCTCTTTTTTGAGCAGTGGTGGTAGTGAGGAATTAAAAAATAAAATATAGTGGGGAGAATGACTACATTTTCAACATGGCACTGATCAGAGTAGAAAACTGCGACTTTTATTGCTTATGAATAAAGAAAGAATAGAAGCTTCATTTCCTTAAATGTTAAACTGAACAACTAGCATCTACAAAGATAAAATATAAATTCTATGTTTGGACAATTGACCTAGATTCTCTCTTGCAATGTATAGTTATTAAAGGTTTCTATGGGGTTAACTGAGCTGTAGTGCTTATATAGTTTATAGTAAAGGATGATTTAATCCAACCTTATTTTCATGATCTTATCTGTATTTCAAGTCTTATATAAGGTTGACATTAATCATAAAATATGAGTCAATAATACCTTAATACCTTCTCTTCTAATCCTATTGGACACATGTTCCTAGGCTCATTAGATAGAATTAAGTAGATTTTGTTGTGTCAAAATACATTTTATCAGTTAACACACGATCTCTTTTCAAAAATGCAACTCAGTTTACATTTGCAAACTTGATGAAGAATCGGGATGAACTGCCCATACCAATGCCAGTATATCTAAAAAAAGTTGTGTAAATATGGTAGGTGTGGTCATCTACCTCAATCAACATACCACATGGAAGAGGTATTTTACAAATTTTAATTTCAGTTGTCCATTTACCCAGATTCATATATATTTTTCATGATCTTTCCAAAACATAAAGCGCTGAGAAACCCCAAATCTTCGCAGAAAGCACGATTAAGCTCAATAAGCTATTCTCATTGCTGGTCTCGGTTATTAATTCTATATTGTAGAAAAATTACCCAGTGAGTCATTGCTTTTTAGTTAATGTTTTTTGAGAAAGTATGTGGCTAAGCATATGAATACCAAAAGTTGGAGGCAAATAAACAAGTTCCTGAAAAATGTATAAACATTTAATTTCATAGGTAAGGAGCTAGCATGGCTTGCCTGAAATATTTGTGTTAGCCACTCTGCTATAACAAGTATGATAATCGACAGCTGTCTGCATGCTCCACCTAAGCATTGACGATATGGTACAAATGGATTCCATGTTAGGAAGGTAATGCTAATATTTTACAAATGAGAGTAAACAAGGCTGGAGCGCTAAATGATGAAGCTGAGCAATTCATTATGATGAAACCCTACATTACTATTTGAGTGCCTTTAATCAATGGACAAAAAGAACATCAATCATCCTCATTGTGTAGAAGCACATACACAATGAGGATGATTGGGTTAAAAGCACCACCATAACCACAATTTAACAAAACACCCAAACCTGGGGCCATAACATCCAACTCATAGAGAATTTACTAGCAGAAGCTGCCTAACTACATAATAATAGGTGTTCCAAGAGTCATCAAGGAAATACATTGGCTGCCAATCAACTTCCAAATACAGTTCAAGTGGCTAATTTTCCATAGGCTCAAGGGTATCCCTGCTCTGCCTTCACCTGGCTATACAACAAGATCTGAGAGAGAGAGCTTGGTCCAGTTGTTCTGCTGGCGTGTCCCAACCGGGTAATTACAGGGTAATTGGTCCACAAAGACACACACCAAATTGAGTCCAATTCCAAAGTCCAGAAAGTACACACACAATCTTGAACAGGGAAACAGCAAAACCACGATCTTGATGAAACTATGAATCAGATAAACTTCCACAAGGCTAAATCAGCATGCTGCTCTTTTTATCTGTAGCACAAATTACAACAGCCCCACCCAACCACAGGTGGCCTCACCTATCTCCTGTAATAATCCTTCAGTTGTTCTCTCCTATGCATCACTCTATGCATATGCGGGTCTGTCATACGTTCTTGTTCAGAATCCAGGGATGATAAGGATGATTGATCTCCTCCTGGGCTGTCTGGCAAACTTCCCTCTTCCCTGCTACTCACGCTTCCTTCGTCAGAGGAGCCTTCGTCGGGAGATTTCATCGGGAGCAAAACAGGCCTGTGGCATGTGGATGTTTCCCCCATATCCACTTCCACATTCCTTGGGGCAAGAGCTAGGCCAGAGCCAAGCACAACACCAGTAGTGGGTTCTAAAATCATTTACTACCAGTTTGTGTGCATGCTCATCTCTGTGTGTGACATTTGTGTGCATGCTCAGAAGTATGCCCAGTGCAGGTGCTACCGGTTTGTAGAACCAGGCCAAACCATGAGCAATCCAGTGATGGCTTGGGGTTTTTTTTGCATCAACCCCAGGTTGAAATCCTCTCTGTGATGAACTTCTCTTTTTCGAATAGCTTAGCCCTAAATAGCCACACTCTTCTGAATGCCATGTAAGGGATGCTCGGGGGAGAAGACTTGAAAAAGATGTGAAAGAGAGTAGTTACACACACACCCTTATTGGGACACTTCAAACATCTACCTTGTGGATTCCAGCCTTTTGGCCCTTGTTGTAAAATCTAAGAAAAGGCTTTAGAACATTGAGTTCTACACCTGCAAATATAAACCTTTTTTTAATTTCAAGCAAATGTCACTTCTGGTCACCAAACCTTTTGGACATTTCTGCAATAGACAGAAGTCCAAACATGTGGTCAATGGAAGCATCTTCTATGCAATTAAGTTCTCCCTCTCTAATTTAGATTTCTGATTTTATTCTTAAATGGCTTATTATATGTTTTGGTGCACTTCCTCTCAACCTGCCTTGGTCTTCTGATTTCACTTAAGATAGCTTTGACGAGTTATCTTTCAAACTTCAACTTGCTTTTGCCAGAGCCAACTCAATACGTTTCACTTTCCAAGAAGACATGGTGCCTTCTTTACTGTCCAGATAGAAAAAAAAGCTGAGTTTAGTGGCAACTTAATCTTACTTCTTTGCTCGTGATGAGATAGCATATCTTTTTCAGAGGCAAAAAATGGCTAATTTATGCGTCCATGACAGGTCATATAATATACTGTTCTTTCTCAATAGAGAGTTTTAGAGAACTCAGTTAAGTCTCCAGTACCTTATGCTGAAACAGTTTCTGGTTAACAGTAAAGATGGGGAGCAACTTCAAGAAAGTGTTAGATTTCAATTTGATAAGGCCCTAACTATTTAAACTTGGGAGTTCCTAAAAAAGTTAGATGAGAATTTTTCACAAAGATGAGTACTAAAACAAGACTGTCGGACTGAAGCCGTCATTTTGAATGAGAGACTTTGGCCTGCCACAAGTAGAAGAATACTGAGGGAATTTGGAGAGATGCTTGCATGAGGGGGAAAGATACTAGCCACAACAAATTACTTCCAGAAGATTCAAGGTCATCCTTTGTTCAGCACCAGCAGAAGTACAGTTGAGGACCTTGGACATTTAGAGAACTGGAGAGCTCCACATGATAAACTTGTGGATGTGGAGAGCTTTTACCAGGGTGGGGAAATGTAGGAAAATTTAATATGTTTGACCACAGTTTGTATCCCATAGGGCTCTGTTAAAAATGTATATTGCATAATTAATGGCAACATTTCAGTTCAAATCAAACATTCAGCAGCAGGTAGAGAAAACAAAACCTAGGATTGGCAATGACAGAAATAGCCACAATCTAATAAATATCACCATTGAATGGATATATCCACCAGCCCTCCTAACTGAATTGGCATTACCAAATTGTGACTCTTTAAACTGAGGGCAATTCACCAGACATGAGCTGGTGACTGTTGAAGGACCTCAAACATTTCATAGTTTTGGATAAGGAATAAAATGAACAATTAAAAGAAATAACTGCTGGGGTGTCTTTATATTGGTGAGAGTTTGTTTCCTATCATCTTAGTCTAATGTTTCATGCAGCCCTTCTTAATAGGAGTTAAAATTGATTTGTTGTTCTTGACTTTCAAAGGGAAAAAAATAATCAAAATCCAAGGATTTTTAGCTTATTTTGTTTGGAGATAAAGGAGACCTTTCCCCCCTTCTAATGATTGATGGATAAAGTCTTTCTTTGTGTTTCCTTGATCAGAATGTGTTTCCACATTGACTTGAGTCCTGGCATTTTGCATCACCGACATTGTTCAGAGATTAATCTAGAATGGTCAGTTAAAACATAAGCATGTACATTTTTGCTTGAAACGGGAGTAGGAAAAAGAGGGAGGGATGTTAATTTCAATCACGATGACAGTTTTTCTGTGAACAATAGTCTCCAAGAGTTGACATGGTGAAGTAATGAATGGATGAAAGGAGAACTGAGTCACAGCTGCACTTTGCAATCACTTTCGAACATCGGACGGTCTCCCAGCCCAAATACTATTAATACGTATGTCAGCAGAGTGACTGAATCTCATAGTGTGAACTGCCGTGGAAAGAAAATGAAGAATATCCTCAGGGACAGACTTTCTTCTTTCTTTGAGAGACTCTTCATTATTCAAGCATTGTGATGCTTTTCCTTTATTTGTGTAAAGATTAAATTGCACATGATTTCTAATGTTTCTACTATTCCAACTGTCATAGGTCGATGACCTTCATGGAAGTGAGATAATAGATACAACGTCTGTTGTTTGGGCTTGTGCTATTCTTCCACAAGCCAATACTTTTCCTATTGTTATGAACTGAAAGCAATTAAATAAAAAAAAATGATAAGGCTTCTCATGTATCTTCAGCATTTCATATACATCATTATGGGGCTGTCACTTAGCAATAATATGAGATATTATCTCATGTAATATAAGAAGAGCCTTGAAACACACATTGGAGAACTTCTTTGTGATAGAGACACAAAGCCAAAGGAGATGTCCATCTGGGCAGGTATTTAATAATGCAGGTGAACTGTGCTTTCCATTTGCTGCTAATCAATAATGGTCTTATATACAAACATCTGAGTACTTATACTTTAGTCACAGGCATGGTCTTATTCAGGGATGGGCTACCAAAATTTTTACTACCACACTGTGGCCGTGGCTTATGCGTTTTGTTTCAACATCTTTTAGTGCAAGTTTGTTTGTTTGTTTGTTTAATTAATTTCTATGCCGCATATTTATTTATTTATTCCTTCCTTCCTTCCTTCCTTCATTCATTCATTCATTCATTTATTTTGTCCAATACACAATAATACACAATGAAAGTTATAGAGGATATAGTAGAGAAGAAATACAAGATATATGAGAGACTATAGGACAAGGGACGGAAGGCACTCTAGTGTGCTTATGTACGCCCCTTACTGACCTCTTAGGAATCTGGAGAGGTCAACCGTGGATAGTCTAAGGGTAAAATGTTGGGGGTTAGGGGATGATACTACAGAATCCAGTAATGAGTTCCACGCTTCGACAACCCGATTACTAAAGTCATATTTTTTACAGTCAAGTTTGGAGCGGTTAATATTAAGCTTGAATCTCTTGTGCTCTTGTGTTGTGGTTGAAGCTGAAGTAGTCTTTGACAGGCAGGACTCAAGGCAGCGTACTCAGGTGACTCAGGGCAGCGTACAACAATTGAGTGTTCTAGGGCGGAGCTCCATTTTTGCTATCCCACTGTATTCCCCCCCTCCAGGCAGTAGCCCACCCCTGATTATCTACTATATAAAGTGTATGTACACACATGCACACACATTCAACCTCATTTACTGTGATAGGAGAAACATACCCAGAGCCCAGAAGGGAAAAAAAGGAAAAAAAAATCAAAATTTTGCTACCGGTACTGCCTACCTGATCCTACCTGTAGGAGCCCACCACTGGTCTTATTAGATGAAAGGCTGCCTGTTGCTGGCGGTACTAGAACACTCCCAGTACTGGAACACATGTGCAGAAGTTGAATCTTGAAGGCGCAACATTTTGCCAATTTCCATCCACTCCCCTCCCTCATTCCAAAAGGTTCTCCTTACTACTAATTCTGCATCCGGAGGTCTCAACGGTGCAATAGTAGGTGAGGAGGAGGGAAGATCTCGCTCAACAGAGGGACTCTGCTTTTCTCACCCTCCGAGCAGCACTAGCAGCAACTATTCATTGTCAGGGTAGCCTAGGCAAGCTCAGCGGAGAGCAGCCAAACCAAGCCTCCAGCACTATACTCCCGAAAGCCACAAGGCTTTGAACCACTGCTGACTTGCTCAGGATGGCATCGCCATGCTGAGAAGATGGCATGCGGTGCGGGAGAACAGGCCGGACAGCTGGAACTCAGCAATGCTACTGTTGCTGGACCTGGACCTCCCAGAATCCCGCGGTCGCGTGCTTCAAGAGATGTTTTGCTTCCTGTGCATGCGCAGGAAGCAAGTCTCGCACTGGGCATCCACACCTGGCTGCAGGTCAGCTGGAGCTGTGCACCCATCTCCATTTCTGCTACTGGAATTCAACACCCCCTCCCCATCCAGCCAGCAGCCCCTCACTGGTCTTATTATCAAGTTTTGCTAACTTGCAACAAATTATATAGCAGAAAAGTATGCAATCACAGGAGTGTTCCTTCAAAAACAGTGGTGAGTTGCTGCTGGTTCAGACCGGTTCTTTAGAACTGGTAGCGGAAATTTAACACTGCTCACTGAACCAGCAGTGATGACCAGCGGTCCATGTTCCTGAACCGGTCCTCCAGTCGCTGTGACTTGCAAAAATACCCTCTGCACATGTGCAAAGGCTACTGTACATGCACAGAGGTTCATTTCTGGGTGTTTTGCATGATGTGATGATGGTACGTGTGCAAGCAAAGAGAGCACTTCCATCAGGATGCACATGTCCATCATGAGTAAGGAAGGTAAGCAGAACTCACAAAGCATGGATCAACGTGGTATTTACAAGGATTCATTCTCAGGTAAGTCTGCATCTAAGGTTAAATTTTTGTACTCACATAAGAAGGTCCAGTAGTGTCTGCTTGCATCTGACAAGATCACGTTGTATATAAAAATGTCCTCCGATATAATAATGATGGTTTCAAAACTAATAGAAATAATGGTAGGATTAGTGGATTGCTATCCTTTTCTAAAGCGACATATGAAAAAATGCAGATTATAGCAGTCTTCAAATTGCTGATCAATAAAATTATGAGTCCCACCTGTGTGTACACACAAACCTACTAATATGTAGTGGATAATGCAACTAATCTTCCATTAAGTAACCTTTTCCCCTCTCTCCCCTCTCTTAGGTTTTGGCAGTATTTTCAAACAGATAACAAAGGAACAATTGTAAAGCAAATTCTTCCCAGTAGAATGTTTACTTAAATTGCTAACAATTAGAGAATCATTATGCTTGTTTTGACATTCAAAGATGAGTAAGAAAGAAAGAAAGAAAGAAAGAAAGAAAGAAAGAAAGAAAGAAAGAAAGGTTTTCAAATAAACAGACCTTTAATCCTCAAAATCTAAGACACATTTATACAATCTTATAGCTGATACCAAATTACTACATCATATACTAAATACAATTTACTAAAATAAGATGGAATAAATTGCTGAAGTTCAGAGTAGTGATCATTCAGGAGCCTCATGTGGTCATTATGAATAGATTAAAGTTTTTATTTTCAGTATTCATATTCATGTTAATATGGGACATCATGAGACATCAAATAGGGGAGAACATTATGCCAAACATAGCTCTGCTTATAAACTGCCATTAGTGAGTAAATCCAGGTTATGGTTCCAAAGGACCGGAGCTGCCACAGAGAAGGCCCTTCCCCTAGGCAATCTTGATCTTTTCTAAGACTGACCTTTATTACAGTCAAAGACCAACAATATAATAGTAATAGTAATAGTAATGATGATGATGATGATGATGATGATGATGATGATGATGACAGAATATCCAAGAACCGTTTCAGATTCTTAGAATCTAGACATTTTAGTATCTCGTTGATCCTAGTAGCAGATTCTTGGGTGATAAATGTAGTCCTTGACTTACAGCAGTTTGTTGACCATCCAAGTCAACAAAGACATGCTAGGTGTTGAGGTTCTTGGACATCTGGAGACAAATGACTTACAAAATTCATGACTTTTGGCTGACCAAACAAAATTGAACCGTTGTAAATATACAAAAGATGTACATATCTCGCTATGATGAAGGCACACATTGGCGACAAATCCCCACTATTGCTGCACAGAATCTGGCCACCTGTGCTGTAATTATGGCTTGTTCATCTTTAAGCAACCACTCTCTCTCTCTCTAGTAATGACCAATTTGATCACCTTGTAGTCAGCGAAGGACTGCTATCTTTGACGCTACCAATGCACCCTCTGAAACCGTCACAGGTGTACATGCACCAGGCTGTTACATGCATGCCCATCGGCCCGAGATTTGGCTTCTGCTCATGCGCAGCAAGTGAAATCTCATGTGAGGATGCACAAGCGAGTGAGATTTCGGTGATCTTCACCGATATTTTTGTTTCCACGCATGTGTAGAAGCCAAAAAATCATCGAAAATCGCCAAAATCTCACTCGCGTGAACATCTTCACGTAAGATTTTGCTTGCTGCACATGCACAGAAGCCAAATCTCACGTGGGGGTGAACATGCCTGCATTGGGGACGCACAACTACATGCGCATCCCCAAAATCGCTACCAGAGCAGAGCACCTAACTACAAGCAGTGAGGACTGCTGTGAGCACTCTCCAGCACTATAGTTCAAAGGCCTCAATTCTTTGGCCCTCAGCCTTCCTTACGGTCCAACTTTCACAGTCATATATTGCAACTGTGAACACCATAGTCTTGACTATACACACCTTTGTGGGCAGGATGTCACACCCTATCCACAAGAGTGTGTCTTTCTTTCTTTCTTTCTTTCTTTCTTTCTTTCCTTCCTTCCTTCCTTCTTGTTTGTTTGTTTGTTTGTTTGTTCGTTCGTTCGTTCGTTCGTTCGTTTATTTATTTATTTATTTATTTATTTATTTATTTATTTGGATTTGTATGCCGCCCCTCTCCGAGGACTCTGGGCAGCTCACAGCATATACAGAATAACAGGAATAATAGCAATCCAATTAATACATTAAAAACAGTATTTAAAATTCTAATTAAAAAGAAAAAAAAGCATTAATATTATTCATTCAACAATCAAACTAAAGCATCCATTGGTCAGGGACGAAGATCTAAGGAACCCCAGGGCTGGCGGCAAAGATTAGTTTTTAAACTCTTCTGAAAGGCGAGGAGGGTGGGGGCAGTGTGAATCTCGGGAGAGGTTGATTCCAAAGGGCCGGGGCCCCCACAGAGAAGGCTCTTCCCCTGGGTCCCACCAGCCGACATTGTTTAGTTGACAGGACCCTAAGGAGACCAACTCTGTGGGATCTCACCAGTCGCTGGGATTCATGCGGCAGAAGGCGGTCTTGGAGATAATCTGATCCTATGCCATGTAGGGCTTTATAGGTCATAACCAACACTTTGAATTGTGTCTGGAAACAGATTGGTAGCCAATGCAGTCCACGGAGTGATGGTGAGATATGTATAGTCTAGAACTCCCTAGCTTTTTCTATGATCCAGCATACGTTGGCAACTTGATCTCTAGTTCCTCTACCTCTTCAAATTCCTGCCTGTAGTTTTCGTACTTCTCAATCCACATTTAATTTCTTGGCTACAGTCCCCATCTGCAGTGAACCCAGGAAAATAAGATCTCCATTTTTTCCACATCTATTTTTTAGGAATTCAGGAGGCCAGATGCCATGATCTTATTTTTTAGTTTTAGTTTTAGATTTTGTAATCTGGCAGATTGCAGGTATGCTATCTTTCTGCTTAATGAATGATAATATCTAGTCAGGAGGCTAGATAGGTAAGTCTGGTAGGCCTGAGGAACCAGCAGAATGGGTTATGCTTATAGCTTTGAAATAAGCTGTGAATTTCCATTCTTTCAGAGGTTTTTATGGAATTGGAGGTTTTGATAACTGTTATCCAATCACAACCATATTTCATCATGATATGGTTCCTTCTTTAAATCTCCATGGAATTACCGTATGTACTCCATAAGCTTATTAAACAACAACACTGGGTTGCCTTTATACAGTAGTCCCTTGCTATACCGCGCTTCACCTACTGCGGCTTCACTTTATCGCGGGTTTCTGAGGAAGTCGATCGGCAGATTTAAACAGCCCGCCGAACTCGATCGGCAGGTTTTTTTTAAAAAAATATATCTAAAATTGTAAATACTGTATTTAAATACTGTATCTAAAATAAATACTGTGTGGGAAGGGTTTATAAACACTTAAAACAATGAAAACTTACCAAACAATTACAATATAAATACTTAAATAAGTACTATCAGTCGATAAATTCCCCATCGCGGATTTCACCTATCGCGGTCAGGTCTGGAACGTAACACCAGCGATAGGTGAGGGACTACTGTATTGTATATCATGCCACATGGAAAATTGAGATATTTAGAGTATGGTTTTAAGAAGAAAATATGTGAGGAAAAAATAATAACCAGAAACTATTTTAATGTTTAGGAATAATTTGAAGCAAGCTGCAGTCAGGTACAGTGGCAGGAATCTAGAATTTAATATTGTTTTCACTGACTGCTTTTAGTATTTTTATCATTTCAATTTTATTTTCTTTCTTTTCCATGTGACCACATGGACATAAATAGTGATATATAAAAGTTCATAAATAGTAACAATAACAATATAAATATTAACATTTAGGATTTTACAATGATTTGTATTTATTCTGGAAGATGATCTAATGAGTTTAGATTTATATTGTGAAATCATTATTTAATCAATGCAATAATGAATTTTAGATGTTATGATGCTCATTAGAGGACTTGAAACCAAGACTTACAAAGAGAGATTGCGGGAACTGGGCATGGATAGCCTAGAGAAAGGAGGGCCAGAGGGGACATGATAGCTGTATATAGGTATATGAGGGGTTGCCACAGAGAGGAGGGGGCCACTCTATTCTCCAGAGCACCAGAGGGCCAGACGAGGAACAATGGCTGGAAGCTGACCAAGGAGAGATTTAACCTAGAAGTAAGGAAGAACTTCCTGACAGTCAGAGCGATCAACCACTGGAACAACCTGCCTGCGGAGATTGTGAACTCCCCAACTCTGGACACTTTCAAGAGGAGATTGGGCTGCCATTTGGCTGGGGTGCTTTAGGATTCCTGCTCAGGCAGGGGGTTGGACTTGATGACCTGCATGGTCCCTTTCAACTCTAGCAATAAATAAATAAATAAAATAATTTTATTTAAATCTTAACAGCTGTTGCTATATCTTGAAATAGTAGAAATAAAAAGATAAATATTATCTAGAGATATGAAGGGCTAATAAAAATGGGATGTGGACTACTTTTCTTTTTTTTTGTCTACCAAGAATATTTTTTCCTGAAAATATAAATTTTTTGGGGGGGAACAGATTATGGATTTTTTTTTAAATGTCAAAATGATATTTTAAAAGTTTTTTAATGGATACAACATACTAATAAGATGTAGGGGAAAACCCAATAACATCCATTCACTCAATATTGTGCAGTAATCCCTGCTGCCATTTCTATTGTTGCATATCTCTTTCTCAAAGGAATTGTGGTTTGTTTCTCTGTAAGAAAAAACTTTTCTCAGTAATACGTACCGCTTGAGCTTCAAACATTCTCTCTTTCACGTCCCACAAATATTAATTCCTCAACTGCATAGGAGGCCTATATCAATTTTGTTTGGGGTGTCTGTGGTTAACATCAGATTCACAAAGCCACTTATATATCTGTGTCAGTTCTGTAGAGATAGGTTCATTATCATTACAATACTTGCTGTCAACTGTGCACTCTGTAATCCCAGCCTTATGTTTGGCAAATCGCTCCAGTCTTTTCACATAACCAGATGACAAATCCCAAGGCTGATTTAATAATTTCCCCCCCCCCTTTAAAAAAAACACACCACACTATTGCGTACACACACTCTAAGGAACATTCCCACAAGCATCAGGAAATGGAATGGGAAAGAAAATATTTAACTTAACTGCTATGGTTTGCTGAATTCAGCAAATAGGAAGACGTAACAGGTAGACGAGACCGCCTCCTGTCACACGAATCCCAGCGACCGATTAAGTCCCACAGAGTGGGCCTTCTCCGGGTCCTGTCAACTAAACAATGTTGGTTGGCGGGCCCCAAGGGAAGAGCCTTCTCTGTGGCTGCCCCTACCCTCTGGAACCAGCTCCCCCCAGAGATTAGAACTGCCCCTACCCTCCTTGCCTTTCGTAAACTCCTTAAAACCCACCTTTGTCGTCAGGCATGAGGGAACTGAAATATCTCCCCTGGGCCTATACAATTTATGTATGGTATGCTTGTATGTATGTCTACTTAATAATGGGGGTTTTTAAATATCTTAAATTGTAAATTATTAGATTTGTTATGAATTGTTTTTATTGTATTGTGAGCTGCCCCGAGTCTACGGAAAGGGGCAGCATACAAATCTAATAAACATAAACATAAACACACACAAGGTTAGGGAGCAGGTTTTGGTTGTTTTTTTTATTTTACAATGTTAAACACAACTGTGAAGTTCTCGGGTATTGCTGAGCTTGGTTACCCAACTAGACAATATCAGTATGACTGAGTGTAGGCTTTGCTCCCTGTGTATACACCCAGGGGTGGGAGCTGGCAGGACAGGTTGGAATGCAGTTCCACTGGCGGAAATGAAGCTGATTGGTGGCAGTCACTTCCTGGATTACCGGGCTTGGCTTGGCTCTCTTTTTTCTCCCTGCTGCTGCTACTGCATCTGCTCTCCTCGCTTTTTTCTCTTTCCTCCTTCCTGCCTCAGACGAGCTTCCTTCTCTCCTGCCCAGCTCCCCTACAGTCTCACGTGGCCACCTCCCACCTGAGGTGCAAGCAGAAGGTCTGGATGGAGCCGGCGCTGGCAGCATTTATGCTTCTGGCAGCACCCGTTTGCCTAGCTACCCAGCCTGAGGGGGGAGAGTGACCCAGGAAGGAGAGCACGGAAAACGCGAAGCAAATTGTCACCCCAGCGAGCAACACTGCTAAGGTTGTAAATCGAGGACTTAACAGTTCACTTGAACAATGATGATCATTCAAGCCACTCCCACCTGCTCACATGGCCGACAAGCCACTAGTACCCAGTCACATGACCATTAAGCCACACCCACAAAATAAGCCATACCCACAGTGTGGCAGTAAAAATTTTGGCTGCCCATTACTGTATACACCCTAGATTGCCCTGCCAGTGTTAGTCAGGATGTGGTTTTTGTCTTGATGGTTCCATCACTAGAGTATTGTTTTTTCCAGATAGTTTGCCTGGTGGTAATCCCTGCTTATCTAGGTGTTGGCTGCTGGATAGGATGCACTCCTGGGGCAGATTTCTCTTACCTGCTACTACTGGTATGCTGCATGTGCATGTGTCCCCAGTGTGATTTTGCTTCCATGCATGCACAGGAAGCAAAAATACACCAAAATGTCATGAAGGGATGTGCACACATGCAAGATTTCAGCAATTTTTTGCTTCCACACAGGCATGGAAGGGGAAAAATCACTGCAATCTCATGCATGTGAGTGCGCCCTCATAACATTTTGCGCATACTACTGTAACACTCTCTACATGGGGCTACCTTTGAAAAGTGTTCGGAAACGATCGTGCAGAATGCAGCTGCGAGAGCAATCATGGGCTTCCCTAGGTATGCCCATGTTACACCAACACTCCGCAGTCTGCATTGGTTGCCGATCAGTTTCTGGTCACAATTCAAAGTGTTGGTTATGACCTATAAAGCCCTTCATGGCATCGGACCAGAATATCTCCGGGACCGCCTTCTGCCGCACGAATCCCAGTGACCGGTTAGGTCCCACAGAGTTGGCCTTCTCCGGGTCCCGTCAACTAAACAATGTCGTTTGGCGGGACCCAGGGCAAGTGCCTTCTCTGTGGCGGCCCCGACCCTCTGGAACCAGCTCCCCCTTTCTTTTCGTAAACTCCTTAAAACCCACCTCTACCGTCAGACATGGGGGAATTGAGACATCCCCCCCGGGCCTATACCATTTATGCATGGTATGTTTGTGTGTATGTTTGCTTTTCATAATGGGGTTTTTAGTGTTTTTAAATTATTAGATTTGTCGTACATTGTTTTATTGTTGCTGTGAGCCGCCCCGAGTCTACAGAGAGGGGTGGCATACAAACCTAAGATTTCAGTTTTAGAAGTAGTTTATCATGAACTACTGAGTCAAAGGCTTTACAGACGCCTTTCTATGTGAAAGAGCAGAGAAGCTCCAATACATAAAATATGAGCAGAAGCAGGTAGGCAAAGAGTAGGGAAGTCTCATTATGCATAAAACATTTTGCTCTTTACTCTTTTTTAAAAAATAGTTTCTACATTAGTATCTATCTTCACATGGGAAATTAATAATGTTAACTTACCCTAGTAAGATACTACATTAGATTATTACAAAATAAAAATTTCTTTAAACTTGTAGTGAAATAAGATTGGGATAGAATCTGCATTCTATGGATTCAGGAACAGTTAAGACTATTAAAATAAAGGCCTTTTCAACTTCTATTAAGATCTGAGTGTTCCATATGTGATAATTCCACATCAACAATACTCCATGCCAACTTTGCTTAAATGATGTCTTTTAAAGAAATATCAGGCCTCTGCTCCCATGTGCAGTGAAAAATGCCTGGATTTCTTGAGCAATGTCAATTAAGCAATGCCAGTTGCCATTAAGCAGGTGGGACTTATTTGGAGTTCACATATTGAATATTCCCAACCTAGTAGTGCCTGTCTGAATAAGGTTAGAAAACACACAGAGAAAGACAGAAGCATAACACAGAAACATTTCTGAGGCCAAGTTGTACAAAACAGCTTTCAAGGAAGCTGTCATGGATCATTGTGAAGTGACATGAATTATAAAACCAGGTGCTTTGTACATACATGTCATGTCCTGAAGTTTTAATACTGCTAGCGCTGATTGAATTCTTGTTCACTATTGTAAAGGACACAAGGATTTCTTCCTTCCGAGCAGCCTTTTGTTTGATTATTATTTTCTTTCTTTCAATCTATTCTCTCAACTCTTTCTTATAAATGACTTTTCTTTATATGCATATGTATCACCATATATTTTCACATTAACTGAGTCTTTCAAGATTGAAGAATAGTTGAACTTCCATATAACATTCAGCTATTGCTGATGTCCAGAATATTACTTTCCAAGCAAAAACACATTATATATAGGCTGGAGAAAAGTTTGGGGAAAAAGAAAAAAGCTCCCCACCCCCCTCAAAAAATGTTTTGCCATATAATCTTTGAAAAGAACAAGGCAGCCATGTTTGACACAGTGTGAAGAGAGTTCCCCTGTAAAGGACAGAAGCCATGTTAAAGGTACCTCTGCCATCAGGCACGGGGGAACTAAGATAATCTTTCCCCCTAGGCTTCTACAATTTATGCATGGCATGTTTGTATGTATGATTGGTTTTATAACAAGGTTTTTTAGCATTGGATTTCTACATGCTGTTTTTATCACTGTTGTTAGCCGCCCCAAGTCCACAGAGAGGGGCAGCATACAAATCCAATAAATAATAATAATAATAATAATAATAATAATAATAATAATAATAATAATAATAAACTACTGTGGGACTTCCGACTTGAGACTGACCGAATTCTGAAGCATAACACACCAGACATCCTGATTGTGGAAATAAAGAAAGCATGGATCATCGACATCACAATCCCAGGAGACAGCAGAATTGAGGAGAAGCAGCTAGAGAAATTAGTGAAATACGAAGATCTAAAAATCGAGCTGCAACGACTCTGACATAAGCCAGTGAAAGTGGTCCCAGTGGTACTTGGAACGCTGGGCGCAGTACCAAAGGATATCAGCGGACATTTGAGAACCATCGGAATTGACAAAATCTCCATCTGTCAATTGCAAAAGGCCGCTTTACTGGGATCGGCAAACATAATTCGCCGCTATATCACGCAGTCCTAGGTGCTTGGGAAGCGCCCGACTGGTGATGAAATACGAAATCCAGCATAGTGATCTCATTTGCTGTGTTGTACTGATATAATAATAATAATAATAATAATAATAATAATAATAATAATAATAATAATTCTATTCTATTCTATATCATTTCAGATAAATGGTCATCTAATCTCTTCTTAAAAACCTTCAGTGATGGAGCATCAACAGATCCTAAAGGCAAGCCATTCCACTAATTAATTGTTCTGTCAGAAAATTTCTCCTTATTTCTAGGTTGGTGCTCGCCTTGATTGGGAGTGTGATAGATCAGCACTTAATGACACTGAGCTCTGCACAACAGGGTGAGCTCCCATTCTTGCCCCAACTCTTGTCCACCTAGCAGTCTGAAAGCATGCAAATGTGAGTATATTAATAGATACCACTTTGGTGAGAAGATAACAGCATCCCATGCACCTTTGACATATAGCTCACCTACAAAACATCACCTATAAAAAGATATTGATAAAATTGAACGGGTTCAAAAACAGGCTACAAAAATGGTGGAAGGTCTTAAGCATAGAACTTACCAGGAAAGACTTAATGAACTCAATCTGTATAGTCTGGAGGACAGAAAGGAAAAGGGGGGACGGGACATGATTGAAACATATGTTTAAATGGTTAAATAAAGTGCAGGAGGGAAGTGTTTTTAATAGGAAAGTGAATAAAAGAACAAGGGGGCACAATCTGAGGTTAGTTGGGGGAAAGATCAGAAGCAACGTGAGAAAATATTATTTTACTGAAAGAGTAGTAGATGCTTGGAACAAACTTCCACCAGAAGTGGTTGATAAATCCATAGTAACTGAATTTAAACATGCCTGGGATAAGCATATATCCATCCTAAGATAAAATACAAGAAATAGTATCAAAGCAGACTAGTTGGACCATGAGGTCTTTTTCTGCCATCAGTCTTCTATGTTTCCATGTTTCTACAGCTATTCTGGCCACGTGACTATGGAAAATATTTTTAGATAACACTGCCTCCCTCAGCCAAGAAACAGAGAGGAGCATTATGTCTTAAAGTCAAACATGATTGGACAAAAAAACCCTTCTCTCTTTGATTAGTTTCCACCCATTGCTTCTTGTCTTGCTTTGCAAAATAGGTTGACCTCTCTTCTTTGTGGCAGCCCTTTAGATATCGTGACACTGCTATCAGGTCACCCCTAGTCCTTTTCATTAAATTAGACATACCCAATTCCTGAAATCACGCTTCATATTTTTTTTTTAGCCTCCAGTCCCCTAATTTTATCAACATTCTGTAATTTTGCGTCTAGGATTTAGGTTTGTCTATCTATCTCCCACTTAGTGGTCTGTCCCCAGTTTTTTCCCCAACACCTTCACCTTTTTTGTACCTCTCTTTGGAGTGTTTAGTCATTGCCAGTTTTCCATTCCCCACCTGCTCCCAGTTTTTAATGTCTATTGTATTGAGGTGAGGCTACTTTTCTGTCTCATCACATGTCTTGTCTCCTTTCTCTGATTTACTTGAGTTTAATTTTCTACATCTGTTGTGAGCTGGAAACCAATTTCTACTATTCTTTTGCTTTGTTACAATGGGATATATCTGAACATGAAACAATTTGGGGTCAAACTGTTTATTGTGAAAATAGCTGATTGTCAGAAGTTACATTATTTTCCTAATAGCTTTGAAAAAAAGTGCCCCAAACTAAAAAAAAAAAATAGTACATGTTAAAAATGAAGGTATTTTGAAGAACACATATACAAGAAAACTGGAAAGTAGAGAGATGCCATTAACTATTCTTTTTCCCCAGGTTCCCTTTTAATCTCACCCCAATATTCACAAATGTTCCAAAAGATAACAACAAGAAGACAAAGGATAATTTGTTCCCCTGGCGTTCTAAAATAATCGTCTGCTTTGCAATGCACTTATGGAATATGCTGTCTCCCTCGATAAATGCATGTTCCCAACAAAGGTGAGAGATGGGAAGCCAATTTTCTGCCACTGCCTTTGGTGACTTCACTCTGATTACAAACATGAAATCTGTCATTTAGTCTTTGCCTATCTGAATCTGCATATTAACTACATGTCCAAAGGAGATCACCAGTGCCAAGCTAGCAATGTGGACAAATCAATGACACATCAGGAGAAGCTTCTTCCTCAAGTTCTGTTAAACCATTGAGTCTTGAGAGGAGTCAACTTGTCTGTTTCTGAGTCTGCTCTTTCCAAGATATTTGGGACTGAGTCTTATCCAGGGTTCAAATCTAGTATCTTCTGACAGGTTCTGGAGAAATAGTAGCAGAAATTTTGGGTACTTTGGAGAACTGGCAAATACCACCTCTGGCTGACCCCAAGAGAGGGGAAGGAATGGGGATTCTGCAATATCCTTCCCCTGCCATGCCCACCAAGACGAATGCCGCACGAATCCCAGCGGCCAGTTAGGTCCCACAGAGTGGGTCTTCTCCGGGTCCCGTCAACGAAACAATGCCACTTGGCGGGACCCAGGAGAAGAGCCTTCTCTGTGGCGGCCCCGGCCCTCTGGAACCAACTCCCCCCAGAGATTAGAACTGCCCCTACCCTCCTTGCCTTTCGTAAGCTACTCAAAACCCACCTCTGCCGCCAGGCATGGGGGAATTAAGACTTCTTCTCCCCCTAGGCTGATACAACCATATGTATGGTATGTGTGTACGTATGCTGGTTTTATACATTAAGGGGTCTTAAGTTAGTTTTTAGTATTGGATTTTTTACTGTATATTATTCATGTATATTGTTCATGACTGTTGTTAGCCGCCCCGAGTTTTCGGAGAGGGGCGGCATATAAATCCAATAAATTGAATTGAATTGAATTGAAGACACGGCAATGGAACCGATAGTAACAAAAACAAACAAACCCTGGTCTTATTTTTACCTTCTCTACCCCTCATTTCTTAAAATTGTGTTCTAAACATGTTCTCTCTTGAAGCAGAGTTTTCTGTTAGCTCAATCTAATCTCCAGATAGCTTGATAGAGTAGAGAGGACAGAGGGAAAGATCCCTTCTTCGGCTAGTTCAATATTAGCCAATTAGTAATCAAGAAGCTTGCTACTGGAGAGTGAAAGTGAAGGTACTCATTCGGCTGGCAATAATGTTGTGGCTGCCTGAACTTACCTTCATGACTAAGTAGGATCAACTAGTTTACATTGTCCTGTTGAACATAGGCTGTGGAACAAGAACCAGGACAACAAAGTGCAGAACAGCAGTGGAAAGTTACAGCCTTACATGCAGTTGTTGCCCAGTTGTTGCATTAGAAACATAAGTACCACATAAGAAACCACAGCTCACATTAGAGAAACATCTTTTAGCTGTGGTGAGGGGGGCGTTTGCCTAGGTTCGCCTGGTGCACCAGTTGCGGCCCTATTTGGATCGGGAGTCACTGCTCACAGTCACTCATGCCCTCATCACCTCAAGGCTCGACTACTGTAACGCTCTCTACATGGGGCTACCTTTGAAAAGTGTTCGGAAACTTCAGATCGTGCAGAATGCAGCTGCGAAAGCAATCATGGGCTTCCCTAAATATGCCCATGTCACACCAACACCCCCCAGAGATTAGAATAGCCCCCACCCTTCTTGCCTTTCGTAAGCTTCTTAAAACCCATTCTATTTTACTGAAGTTGGTGTGGGATTGGTAGCTTGAACATTTCTGAATATAAGAAAAATATAAAGGAACTGAACAAAATGATTCTTACTGGTTTTTTAACATCAGAAATAAGGCCTCCCCTCCCCCCTCAGCTGCTTGCAACCATTTTCACTTTTTATTTTTTTATGCTCCAAATCCGAAATATTCTTTAAAATCTTAGGCATTCATTTACTCAATTTAACAATGCTGACCATCAAAAAAATATTTGTGGGGGTGGGGGGAAATTTTTTTTTCTGGGCAAAAAAAAAGTCACACTTAGTCTGTTCGGGTCATATAGACCCGGACCAAAATGATTTTTTTTAGGCACTTGAATTTGGTCTTTTTGAAAACCTTTTCAACTGGAAAACTAGTTTGAACATTTATGAACATAATGATATGAAAATTGAACTGGAAAAATTGAGACTTATATTTTTATTTTGATCAAAAAGCCCCTCCCCCCATCCTTTTTTAATTTTGTGTCAATTTCTATTTTTTAAGGCTACAAATCCCTAAGGAATTTTCCCCAAAAAGGTTTGATATACTAAATTGAACATTTCTGAATATAAGAAAAATATAAATGAACTGAACAAAATGGTTCTTATTGGTTTATTTTTGCCACAAAAGGGCCACCCCCCCTCGGCCTTGCTGTGTGCCATTATTGTCACTGTTTATACATATTTGTCTAGAAATATTTGGAATATCCTTTTGAAAATCAACCACATTGTAGCCAGAGAACTAATTTTATGAAACAAATCCATTTTACTAAAAAAAAGTATGTAAGTTTGAAATTAACAGCATAATTTTTATATAAATTGAAATAATTGAGGCATACTTTATGTGCAAAATAAACCAATATGCATCAATTTTTCCAGTTCAATTTTCATATCATTATGTTCAGAAATGTTCAAGCTACCAATCCCACACCAACTTTAGTAAAATAGAATGTATTTTGCTAGCAAAACTATCCATAAAGTGAAGACTATTTAAAAAAAAGGGGGGGGCATGCATTTCATCAACAAAATAAACCAATATGCATCAATTTTTCCAGTTCAATTTTCATATCATTATGTTCAGAAATGTTCAAGCTACCAATCCCATACCAACTTTAGTAAAATAGAATGCATTTTGCAAGCAAAACTATCCATAAATTGAAAAAAATTTCACAAAAACAGGGGGGGCGTGCATTATATCCGCAAAATAAACCAATAAGATTTACTTTTTTCATTTCAATTTTCATATCATTGTGTGCAGAAATGTTCAGACTACTTTCCAAGTGAAAAAAGCTTTCAAAAAGACCAAACATAAGCACTGCAAATGAAGAGTTTTCGGTCCGGGTCAGGGTGACCCGGGAACATAAGATTTGTTACTTTTCTTAAACAGAACAGCAGGGTTAAGATATTCTTTCCCCCTAGGCTTCTACAATTTATGTATGGTACATTTGTATGTATGATTGGTTTTAAAATAAGGGTTTAGTATTGGATTGTCGCATGTTGTTTTTACCACTGTTGTTAGCCACCCCGAGTCTACGGAGAGGGGTGGCATACAAATCCAATAAAATGAAATGAAAAGTATCACTGGCCAAGAGAACTTCTGTGGTCACCAAGCTGGATCTCATAGAATCCAGGTGACAAGTCTGATAGGTTGGGTATATTAAAGCAGCCAGTATCATGGCATTGCAAAGGAGTGGAAGCCATATTGTGGGGAAAATTTAATTGGCACACTTACTTTTAAGAAGGACCTCAAATAATTCTCAAACTTTTAACAATGGATTGTATGTATGTATGTATGCATGCATGCATGCATGCATGCATGCATGTAAGTATGTATGTATGTATGTATTTATTTATTCATTCATTCATTCATTCATTTATCAAAACGTGTACAAGATAACAGGTATGGTTTAAACATAAACAAAAGCAAAGTAACTGTAGGTAAATCTGGACAATAGGTCAGGGACAGTAGGCATGATGGTGTGCTTATGTACACCCCTTACAGATCTTTTAGGAATGGGGTGGAGTTGCCTGTAGACAGTCTAAGGTTAGAGTTGTTGTGTGAAATTCTCCAGCCCTTTCTAGCATACCATGACTAAATCCTAAATCCTACCTGTTTCTCTAGAGCAGTGTTTTTTAACCAGGGTTCCACGGAAGCCAAGGGTTCCACAAGGCCAGCCAGGGGTTCTGTGACTTAATGAGAAAAAAACCAACCAGGACCATATCACGCAGCAGCAGCAACCCTCTCCACCCCCTCCATCTCAAGTCTGGGCTTTAATCGCCTCCGCTAGTTTGTTTCTCCACAGTCCCTCCTCTGCCTCTTCTTCCTCCTCCTCCTCCTCCTTTGCTGGGGTCTCCCTCAGCAGCCGACGGTTACTAGAAGCCTCCCTGGGGTCTTTCTTTTTTCTGGCTGGAGAGGAGAGAAGGAGCCACTCCTCTGCTTCGGCTGCCGGGGGGGGCTTCTGTTAACCGTCAGTTGCTTAGGGAGACCCCAGCAAAGGAGGAGGAGGAGGAAAAGAGACAGAGGAGGGATTGTGGAGAAATGAATCGGCTATTCTCCAGCGTGCTTCTTGCTCAGTGTTCGTAAACTTCAGATCGTGCAGAATGCGGCCGCGAGAGCTATCATGGGCTTCCCTAGATATGCCCATGTGTCGTCAACACTCCACAGCTTGCACTCGCTGCTGATCAGTTTCCAGTCACAATTCAAAGTGTTGGTAATGACCTATAAAGCCCTACATGGCATTGGACAAGAATACGTACGAGACTGCCTGCTGCTGCACGAATCCCAGCAGCCGATTAGGTCCCACAGAGTTGGCCTTCTCCAGGTCCCATTGACTAAACAATGCCATCTGGTGGGACCCAGGGGAAGAGCCTTCTCTGTGGCAGCCCCGACCCTCTGGAATCAATTGCCCCCGGAGATTCGAACTGCCCCTACCCTCCTCACCTTCCACAAAAAGCTAAAGACCCATCTCTGCTGCCAGGTGTGGTGGAATTAACCTCCCCCCCTTTTCTCTGACCTCTATATTGATCAGCTGGACTTTGTGTGTATGACTGTGTAGTTAATGGTTTTTTTATACATGTATTTTAATTTAGTTTAAATTTTAATGTTAGATTTGTATTATATTGTATTACTACCTTGTTGTGAGCTGCTCCGAGTCTTCGGAGAGGGGCGGCATACAAATCCAATAAATTCAATTCAATTCCCCAGTACCCTTTACTGCCTGCTGTCGCTAGTTCCTCAGTTGCCTCTCATCATTTTCCCCTCCAGCCAACATGGTGTCTACACTGAGCGGAGAAAAAGGGACACAGCAGGGGAAAGATGGAGCCAACACCCTCATTCCCACCACTACCACTCTGCTTTTGGCTTCACCTCCTCCCAGAATGCTTATTTGGGGACCATGCGGCCCCACCCACTCATTATGGATGCCAGTGACTGAAAGCTCCCCCTCCCTGTGCACATGGCATCAAAGTGTTCCCCTGAAGAAAAAAGATTGAAAAACACTGCTCTAGAGACTGGTAATGCCAATTGCTGCTGACTTGCTTTCAAATGCTAGAGTTGTACCCAGGGGCAGATTCCCATTTTCACCACTACCAGTGCATTGTGCACACAGCTTTGGGTGTCCTGTGTGTGCGTGAACACATCCCAGCTTGTTGTTGCTTCTGCGGATGAGCAAGAAGCAAAATCACATGAGGGGACATGTGAGAGAGATTTTTGGCAATTTTTTTTCCTTCCGCACAATCACAGAAGCAAAAAATCAGCGAAATTTCACATGTGTGTGTGTTCCCTTGCAAAATTTTGCTTTCTGCACATGCACAGAAGCAAAAACTCGCTGGGATGTCCACACATGCATGCAGGACACCCAAAGCTGTGCGTGCAGCTCAACTTTTACTACTGGTGCGATGTCCTTTACCGTTCCAGTAGGAAGCCACTATTGGTTGTGCCTCTTTACCAGTGGCTGTGCTATGCATTGGAGTAGGGGCGTAGGCAGCATCACGTGATGTATCATGACTATTTCCCCCTTCGCTAAACCAGGCATGGGCGTGGCCAGCATGTGACGCATCCAGCCCACGGGTTGTGAGTTTGACAGCCCTGCATTGGAAGAATCCTGATCTGGTGGCTGAGTTTTATATATAAATCATCCTGCAAGTTCAAGATTTACACTTCAGCCCAAAACTTGACAATGTCTTTTGGAATTTCCAATGGCTGCTTTTCACTCAAGCAATATGGAGAAATTCAAGCTATACTGCACATAACAGCAGGACTTCATGAAGTAATTTTAAAACTGAAGAAGTGAGCGACAGAGACAGAATGAGAATTGGAGAGATGGTAGATACAGATAGATAGATGCATACAAGTCTAAAGTTGTTCATTTGTGTGAAGTACTAAACTACATACTTCAAAGAGCTGGAGCATCAGATTTTAAGCCAAGCAAATTAAAAGACATTCTCCCTATATTTATAATTTATAATTTATTTATTTATTCATTGGATTTGTATGCCGCCCCTCTCCGGAGACTCGGGGCGGCTAACAGCAATAACAAGACAGCATATAACAAAAATCCAATACTAAAAACAATTAAAACCCATTATAATAAAAAACCAAACATACATACAGACATACCATGCATAAAATTGTAAAGGCCTAGGGGGAAAGGGTATCTCAATTCCCCCATGCCTGGCAGCAGAGGTGGGTTTTAAGTAACTTACGAAAGGCAAGGAGGGTGGGGGCAATTCTAATCTCTTGGGGGAGTTGGTTCCAGAGGGCCGGGGCCGCCACAGAGAAGGCTCTTCCCCGGGTCCCGCCAAGCGGCATTGTTTAGTTGACGGGACCCGGAGAAGACCCACTCTGTAGGACCTAACTGGTTGCTGGGATTCGTGCAGCAGAAGGCACACAAATATCCATAATATTAAGAGGAAATATCTGAAATGGAATTGGAATTTCTTCTAGATGTCATTCATGAAAAATAATAAAATAACAAAACATTTTTTATTAAGGATTAATTATATTTGTTGCATGGTATAGACTGGTCACTGTTCTTTAAGAAGGAGGTGAGTATAAAGGGGGCTTGCTATCGAACCTTATATGAAGAATAGATATGTAACACTTCTCCACACTACTGGGTAAAAATATTTGCTCCCACCTATAAAACAGAAAAAAATGGCCTCATAATTGACTCCTCCAAATGACATGATACATTAGGTAAAGGCATTTTTGAGATCCTTAAATAATTGGATATCATCGTTAGATAGTTCTACTCCACAAATACCTTGGTGTTCTCACAAAACAGTATCATGTAGCTTATTAATAATGGGAGATGGATCAAAATGAATCCCATTCTTCTTTCCACCACAGACATTTCTCCTAACATCCCCAAGTGCATCACAGTATGAATAAAATATTGCAGCATTGTACTCACAGTCTCTATCTCACAAGTCATTCTGGAAGGATGTAAAAGCAAAAAGCTCACCTAAAAAGAACTGTGTCCTCTCAGCATTTTGTTGAAATGATTTTAACTTTCTCAGTTGTTAAAACTCAAATGTATAGGTTTAATTTTAGAGATTTTTATATGAGGACTAAATTCCCTTGAGAAATTCATAATGCTGGAAAAGTTGGAAGGAATGATAAGAACCAGACAACTGGTAACAAAAGTGATTGGAGTCAATTATAATGGTGGATGAGACCTATCTCTGTGGTTCCTTGAAGTCAACACTAGTGATGGGCGAATTGAACCCGCACAATTCGGGTCCGTACCGAATTTTGTGATTTTTTTCCAAAGTTCGGGCAAAGTTTGGGGTCGTGTTCAGCATTCGGAGTTTGACGTCACCAGTAGGTTGCTAAGGACACCAAGGTGATGACTTCCTGGATTCCATGGAATCCAGGAAGTGATCACCTTGGCGTCCTTAGCACTCTTCTGGTGATGTCAAAGCTCATCCCCCGGAATCTCTTCATGGGAGGGATTCCCCGTTCGGGTTCGAGTTCGGGTCAGGTTCGGGTTCGGCCGAATTTTGCATAAAATTCGGCCGAACTTGCCAAACCCGAATACTGTTGGGTTCGCCCATCACTAGTCAACACTAATTTGATGGCATAATAATTTTTTTAAAAAAAAAAAAATCCTTTAAAGAGGGACTCATTTCCTGGAACAAGGATAAGGTGGTATGTTCTGATTGTCTGAAAATATAATTGGACTTTCCCTTCCATGAACGCTAGGTGAATAATATATAGTAATGTAAAGTCATTTGATTTAAAATATTTTTGTTAGAAATCAGGACAGTTGTTCTATTCCCAGTATTACACCTAAGGTCTAACCATGATGTCTCTAGGTCACTCAGTCACTCTATCACCTTCTTCTAACAAGAGGAGGGCTTGAGTAATTGCTGCAAAATCAAGTCTATTTTTTTTTGTCAATTGAGTATCCTATTGTGGAACAATATGCTATCCTTGCTACCTCTGCTTCTCAAAATGCTGGAATTTAAATAATTTTCTTTTTAAAAAGATGGTTAAAATATATACTGTATTGACGAGTCCTATTACCTCCTCTTCTTTTGGAAAGAAAGGAAAAGGAATGGGAAACTTAGAGGGGATAAAAGGGGATTGCTGGTTTCAATACACAGGAAGAGAAGAAAGAATATTTTTGCTGATAATGAAAAGGAAGGGAGACTACTATAAATATATTTCAGGCTTATTTGCCTACATCAGGTAGCCACACCCTTACTGGGATTTGAATCTTGGGCTTTGCCTTGTAAGGCAGTGGCCTTAGCCATAAATACATATACACATACTGTACATACACAAACACTGCTCAAAAAAATAAAGGGAACACTCAAAAAAATAAAGGGAACACATCCTAGATCTGAATGAATGAAATATTCTCATTAAATACTTTGTCCTATACAAAGTTGAATGTCCTGACAACAAAATGAAATTGATTGTCAATCAGTGTTGCTTCCTAGGTGGACAGTTTGATTTCACAGAAGTTTGATTTACTTGGAATTATATTTTGTTGTTTAAGAGTTCCCTTTATTTTTTTGACCATGCCTTGTTTGAGGGAGTTTTCCATCACCTTGCTTTGTAGCCTTCATTTCTTGGATAGAGTGAGTGGTGAACTTTCTGAGCATTCAAACAGGATCAAAGTAAAGGACCTTGTACTCCATGAATGAGCACGTGCTACTCAAAAGATATGTTTTCTTCTTGCTTTTTCTGAAAAAAAAAGATATTGGACATTGATTTTTACACACTTTTATTAATTATAAAAGAATTACACAATTCCTAAATAAATTATTCATATCTTCTTCACTTGAAATGACTGTTGTTTCTTGTTATGCTCATGCTATAAAAGAGCCATGATGATGCAGTAGTTAGAATGCAGTATTTCAGACTAATTTTGCTGACTACAAGCAGTTAAATCCTGACTGGACCAAGGTTGACTCAGCCTTCCATCCTTCCAAAGTCAGTAAAATGAGGACCCAGATTGTTGGGGGCAGTATTCTTATTCTGTAAAACCACTTAGAGAGGGTTGTAAAGAACTGTGAAGTGGTATATAAGTCTAAGTACCATTGCCATTGTTAACCCAAGATAGCGGGTAATACATTCATTGAACATTTCAGTGGCTAGTTTGAAATTTTGAAGAGACAAGCCAAGAGTGGTTTGTCTCATCAGTCATAAGGATTAAGCCACAAAATCATTAGGTGGGTGATCTTTCTTTGGATCCATCTCTATTGAGTAATTACAATAAATCACACTTTATAGTGCGATCCAATAAGTAAATCTAGTTAATGTTTTTTTTTAAAAAGTTGCAAAACTAAGAAACTACAGTAGTACCTCTAGATATGAGCTGCTCCACATGCGAGTATTCCAAGTTACGAGCCACAACGGGAGCGAAATTTCTGTTTGACACCCGAGCTCAAATTCGGGATACAAGCCGAGCTTTCACTAGGTGGCGCAAGAATCCTTGCTTCTGGTTATCTCAGCGGAGTAAAAACAAAGTCTAAAGACATTTGTTCGAGATGCGAGTTGATCGACATACGAGCTCGGTTCTGGAACAAATTAAACTTGTATCTAGAGGTACTACTGTACAATGAAGCCTCAAAGCATATCTAAACTGTGAAGTAAGTTAAGAAGCTAAATATTCATCACAGTTAACTATTGAACTAAAAATCTCACATTTGCCAATTTATTTGAATAAAGGAGTGCAATATACCCAGACAGATAGACAGACAGACAGTGGTGCTTTGGTTTTTGCCTCTGTTTGTTGTTCTCCACTGTAAAGTATACTAGTTGAGGACTACCAAAGCCCATAGGTCAGAGAATAGCATTTTGATGGATTATGGGATTGTAACTGTCCCTGCCAGCTGACAGCTTTTATTGGCTGGAGGATGAGCCTGTAAACCTTTATATAATTATTGTATTACAGCCACTGTGCCTCTGTGTTGCTGGCGCTTGTTCAGGGATCAATGTGGAGATAATTTCAAAAATGAATAGTAAGTATTGATCGTCCCTTGGCGAAGCCTTATCAGTGTCTGAGGCAGACTACTGTAGATTATAACTTCAATGTCATTTATGATGATATGATACGTATTCCAGAGTAGCAATTTAAACAAAGGGCTGATTTAATTCACAATGGATTTTTGTAGCTTGAGGGGTAATAAATCACAATCTGTGTAATTTTTAGAAATGAACATATGTTGGCAGTAGTTCAGGGCAGTTCCTGGGAGATCGGGAAATGACCAGGGAGGGCAAATATCAGCAAAGAACCTCTTCTGAATGATTGGCCTTTACTTGATTCTGACATTCAGATGACCTTGGGGCCTCCACTGGCAGCTGCTGGTTAATTTGCTTCAGTGAGGACACAGTTTAACTTTCTATCTGTCTGCCAATTACCTGACATTTTCAACTTATCACCATCTATTTTTTAAATTATTGGAGGCACATCCACATTTTGAGAAGAAGAGGGGGAAAAATAAGGGAAAGGGTTTTTTGTTTGTTTGTTTCTTTTGCTTTGCAAGGTGTCAGGAGATGGGATGATTGCAAATGACTTAGAAGTGAAAGCAATAAAAAATATAAAGTAAGCTTTTTTAAAAATGTGGCGCACAATATCAAACAATTTTACAGTATGGTTTGGTTTTCAAGGATTTGTATAGCCGAGGTGACAAAAAGATGCTTAAGATAATGAATGGGATTATGGCTGCCTGATATTTTTTGTCAAGCAGTTTCCACTGGAATTGTTTAATTATAAAACTACTGGTAGATGCTCTTAATAATATTGTTGTTAAATAATGGAAGGTGATGTGATCCTAGATCTGTGATTTTCCAAGTTAGAATCACTAGCACTCCAAGTCTACGGAGAGGGGCGGCATACAAATCTAATAAATAAATAAATAAATATATACATAAACCCACATCAACGATCTAGAAGAGCATTTCCCCATTTTGGCAACTTTAAGATTTCTGGATGTTGGCTAGAAAATCCAGACAACCTAGAGTAGCCAAGGTTGAGAAATAATTGTCTAGAACAGGGGTTCCTAATCTTGGCAACTTTAAGACATGTGAGTTTCAACTTCCAGATTTTGCAGCCAACCATGCTGGCTGGGGAATTCTGGACATTGACGTCCAAGTGTCTTAGAGTTGCCAAGATTGGGAATGCCTGATATATTTTGTTTGTTTGTTTGTCAAAACATGTACAAGGTAATAAGTATGGTATAAACATAATAATAATTTAATAATAATTTATTAGATTTGTATGCCGCCCCTGTCCGGAGACTCGGGGTAGCTCACAACAATAATAATAACAATGTGACAATGTAAACAAATCTAATATTAAAAAAGCATCTAAAAACCCATCATTTAAAAACCATGCAACACAAGCATACCATACATAAAACTATATAAGCCTGGGGGAGATGTCTCAATTCCCCCATGCCTGGGGATATAGGTGGGTCTTAAGTAATTTGCGAAAGACAAGGAGGGTGGGGGCAATTCTGATCTCTGGGGGGAGTTGATTCCAGAGTGTCGGGGACACCACAGAGAAGGCTCTTCTCCTGGAGCCTGCCAGACAACACTGTTTAGTCGATGGAACCCGGAGAAGACCAACTAAGTGGGACCTAACTTAGGCAACTTACCAACTAAGGCAAATCATGTCAGACTAATCTCATTGATTTCTTTGACTATGTCACAAAGGTGTTGGATGAAGGTGGTGCCGTGGATATTGCCTACCTGGACTTCAGCAAAGCCTTTGATACGGTTCCACATAAAGAGCTGATAGATAAATTAGTGAAGATTGGACTTAATCCCTGGATAGTTCAATGGATTTGCAGCTGGCTGAAGCATAGACACCAGAGGGTTGTTGTGAATGGCGAGTATTCTGAGCAGAGTCAGGTTACAAGCGGTGTGCCACAAGGGTCTGTTCTGGGTCCTATTCTTTTTAATATGTTTGTGAGTGACATAGGGGAAGGTCTGGTAGGGAAGGTTTGCCTATTTGCCGATGACTCTAAAGTGTGCCATAGGGTTGATATTCCTGGAGGCGTCGGCAATATGGTAAATGATTTAGCTTTACTAGATAAATGGTCAAAGCAATGGAAACTGCAGTTTAATGTTTCCAAATGTAAAATAATGCACTTGGGGAAAAGGAATCCTCAATCTGACTATTGTATTGGCAGTTCTGTGTTAGCAAATACTTCAAAAGAAAAGGATTTAGGCGTAGTGATTTCTGACAGTCTCAAAATGGGTGAACAGTGCAGTCAGGCAGTAGGGAAAGCAAGTAGGATGCTTGGCTGCATAGCTAGAGGTATAACAAGCAGGAAGAGGGAGATTATGATCCCGCTATATAGAATGCTGGTGAGACCACATTTGGAATACTGTGTTCAGTTCTGGAGACCTCACCTACAAAAAGATATTGACAAAATTGAACGGGTCCAAAGACGGGCTACAAGAATGGTGGAAGGTCTTAAGTATAAAACGTATCAGGAAAGACTTAATGAACTCAATCTGTATAGTCTGGAGGACAGAAGGAAAAGGGGGGACATGATCGAAACATTTAAATATATTAAAGGGTTAAATAAGGTCCAGGAGGGAAGTGTTTTTAATAGAAAAGTGAACACAAGAACAAGGGGACACAATCTGAGGTTAGTTGGGGGAAAGATCAAAAGCAACATGAGAAAATATTATTTTACTGAAAGAGTAGTAGATCCTTGGAACAAACTTCCAGCAGACGTGGTAGAAAAATCCACAGTAACTGAATTTAAACATGCCTGGGATAAACATACATCCATCCTAAGATAAAATACAGAAAATAGTATAAGGGCAGACTAGATGGACCATGGGGTCTTTTTCTGCCGTCAGACTTCTATGTTTCTATGTTTCTATGTTTCTTATCGGCTGCTGGGATTCATGCGGCAGAAGACGGTAAACAAAAGCGAAGTAGTGAAAGCTATATTTGGACAATAGGACAGGAGGATAGTGACTTTAGGCACAATGTTGCACTTATGCACGCCCCTTACAGATTTCTTAGGAATGGGGTGAGGTCAACTGTAGACAGTCTAGGATTAAAGTTTTGGGGGGTTGGGAAAGAAACCACAGAGTCAGGTAACGCATTCGAGTTGGCTGAGGAATTCTGGAAGTTGAAGTCCACAAATCTTAAAGTTGCCAAGGTTGGAGTCCTCTGGTCTAAAGGGGAGAAGAAGCTACTGTAAGTTCATCCTTGCTAAATCTGTCCCTTCCCTGTGATCCAAGTATACTATACAAAAGTTGATTTTCTAAGACAGTGAAATCTTCTTGGGTGGTTGGGCTTTTTGTTTTAAGTGGCCAATTAAAGGATTCAGTCATTGATACAAAGATGATACATTTAACAGCTGTGTATAGTACCACTGAACACCAGAAACTTATAAAATATCCCAATTTAAGGCCTCATTAACTTGTGTAATAACTTTGATGTTGCATTTGCAATGCTTTACTGTAGTTAAGGGTCAAGAGGCATTTACAGTAACTAAAAACATCTCAAAAACTTTTAATTAGGTCCATTTCAAAATGGTTTGTATCCAAGGTGGATTCTGCTTTTATTTCATCAATCTTTTTTTAAAGGTAAATGCTTTAAATATTTTAAATCCTTTTAGTATAAATAAGAAAAAGTGGAGCACTGTATCAAATGTCAAATCAACTTGCTGTTTTATATATATTTAGCTTACTTTAAGAAAGCCAATCTGTATATACAAATCAGGTTTCATTGCCTTATTGGATAGTAAAATGAAAGGCATAAAGACAGCATTGTTCATTAGTGATTACCCAAGCATTAAAAGAATTGGCACAACTAATGCAAGCTAATGTCATATAGCCATATGTTTTGGAAGTTTTGTTGACCATGTGCAAATATGAAAAAAAAACTGAAATGATAGAAGCCTGACACTAACAAATTCAAATTTTTATTAGTTTTTTTTAAATATAAACTACGGAAATACCAAGAGAAATGAAAATAATGGGAAATAATGGGAAGAAAAGGGAAATAGGAAAAATGTAGGGTAAAAGGAAAAAGCACTGACTTCCAAAACTAACATCGTAAAACAGGAGGCCCCATTTACCTTCTCTGCTATTGTCACTACTAATGTCTTCAGGACAAAATCTTGTTACTCCCAAGCAGGTTACCTGTCTCTCCAGACCAGGGGTGTTAGACTCTCAATGACACATTGTCATCACCTGATGTATCGCAATTCCCCCCCTTTGCTAAACTGTGGGTGGGCGTGGCTAGTGCATGAACTATCCAGCCTGCAGGCCGCAAATTTGACACCCCTAGTCCAGACCATCAGGGATGATTCCACACAATTCAAACACAATTCTACAAAATCTAGGATGACTAAAGTCATGCTAACTGGTATTGACCAAGACCTGCAGGTTTCCCACAAGGTTTAGGAGGGTGGAATGCTTCATGGAATATGGGAAGAATTGAAGTCCCAAACCTACTTAAGCTAAAGGGGTTGAAATATAAAGAAGAAAATGTTAAGATATTCATGAACTGGGAGAGCCATATTAACAAGGTCAGCCAATCATAGGCATAGCAACTAAGTCAGCCAATGAGAGTTAAACACTTCTGAGTCTGTGCAAAGAATCAAAACTGAAAACAAGCTTAAGACTGGGCATGGCCCAGTCCACTCTGATCTCTGGGTCCTCTGTTCTCTCTGTGCTTGTCTGCTCTGCTGAAATGAAACTAACTTACTGCTTGTGTTTACTTGTAATTACATTGAAGAAGAACTCTGGCAATGGTATTGTAAATCCATCTGTTTCTATGTTTATAAAGAAGTTAATGAATCCAGTTGAATCAATTATCTGTTTATGTTTTTGGTTTTGATTTTTGCAACAAATTTTGCCCTTATCACCTATAGGTTGGACTACTGCAATGCTCTCTACATGGGGCTACCTTTGAAGAGTGATCGGAAACTTCAGATCATCCAAAATGCAGCCACATGAGCAGTTTTGGGCCTGCCAAGACATGCCCATATCTCATCATCACTCCGCGGACTGCACTGGCTGCCGATCTGTTTCAATTCAAGCTGTTGGTTATGACGTATAAAGCCCTACATGACATAGGACCAGACAACCTCCAAGACCACCTTCTGCCGCATGAATCCCAGCGACCGGTGAGGTCCCACAGAATTGCTCTTCTTACGGTCCCGTTGGCCAAACAATGCCGGCTGGCAGGACCTAGGGGAAGAGCCTTCTCTGTGGGGGGCCCAGCCCTCTGGAATCAACTCCCCCTGGAGATTTGCACTGCCCCCACCCTCCTTGCCTTCCGAAAGAGTTTAAAAACTCATATTTGCCACCAGGCCTGGGGTTTATAATCTTCCCCTCTGACCATTCAATGTTTTAGTATGATTGTCGAATGAATGGTAATGGTAGCATTTTAAATTAGATTTTTAAAAGAATTGTTTAAATGTATTATTAATTGGATAGCTTACTATTGTTCTCTGTTTTTTGTATATGCTGTGAGCCACCCCGAGTCCCTGGAGAGGGGAGGCATACAAATAAATAAACAAACAAATAAATAAATAAATGGATGGATGGATGGATGGATGGAGATAGATAGATAGATAGATAGATATAGATAGATAGATAGATAGATAGATAGATAGATAGATAGATAGATAGATAGATAGATAGATAGATAGATAAAGACAGTAGCTGGAGAGTAACATGACTCTTCTGGCTTAAAAATGAAGCTTTAGAACAGAGACATTGTTCCTTCTTCTCTTCCATATTAAATATACGTCAAAGTTTTTCTGGATTTGAACTCAGTAATATCTTTTTTTTTTCCTACAGAAAAACCAAAGCCGAAAACATCCTTCTGGATTATGCACAAGGACTGGAGTGAAACAGAGTTTTTCAGTTTTTCCTTTTAGCTCCAAATGATGGTAAGGTGAAATTTGATATGTTTTCCCACCATTTCCAAATGTTCATCATATGTAGCTCCCATTCTCTGGAATATTGTGCCCCCTCCCCCAAGGTGAAATCCAACCTTACCCTCAAAATCTGGCTCTGTACCTAGAAAAACAGCTGGACAATCATCAGACAGCAGCAAAAATTGACAAGAGCAAATGTTGCCATCACTAGATTTTCAATCAATTAACTCTCTTAGTAGATTGTGTGTGGAGGGGAGGTGTAAGAACATAAAAAGAGCCATGCTGAATCAGGCCAAAGCCCATTGTGTCCAGCGTTCTGTGTCACACAGTGGCCCACCAATTGTACATGGGGATCTTGAGCAGAAAGAGAAGGCAAAACCCTCCCTTTCCCTTGACCCCCAACTAAGGTGGGCTATTGCCCAGATTTGGGGGGGGGTGAATACAGTGGGGTAGTGAAAATGGAGCTCTACTCCAGATCACCCAATTTGCACTGAAAGATGTTGAAAGAAAATGCAGGGCATCCTGCATAAGCCACACCCACAGTGTGGTAGTAAAAAATTTGGTAGCCCTTCACTGCCCCCAACAAATGGTACCCAAGGGAATCCTGCCTGCCTCAATCAACATAGATAGAGGCAGCACTTGGACATCAATTTCAATAACTACCGATATACTTGGCTGATACACTTGAAAAGATATAGCTATCACAAATAAAAACACTCTGCAATATTTCAATTAACAATATAATAAAATATAGGCTGGAGAACAATAGAAAGAAGCCAACTCAAAAATTATATTTTAATTAGACTTCTTCATCAAAGTGAAAGACAGTACTGAATGAAAAAAAATATTCTTGAACAAAATCGATGGCAAATTTGATTTTGGTCAATGATGTGACACTGCTGCTGAAAGAACAAACACAATTTTGGGTTTAATGAACTAAAATATAGTTTTCAATGAGAACAAATAGTTGTTCCGCTTTACTTTATGCAGAACAGACCTCAATAAATTTGAGTAAAATATCAAGTCATAGCACCACATTTTTAGAAGGACTGAAATTAACTTCATGAGGTTTAGAGAACAACAAGGATGGACTAGGAATTAAATTGTATAAAGAGTGATTGAGTGATTGAAGGAGGTAGAACTACAGGTATGCCCTTAGATGAGAAGACTAAACAGGAACAATACAGTCTTTAAAACAGTAAAAGAACAGCACCAAAGGAGGTCAAGATATGTTATCCATTGTTCTAAAATGCAGACTTTGGAGACATTTAAGCTGCAGAAAGTCAAACTCTGATTGACTGTTAGATAAATTCTTCTTCTTAGGGAGATCAAGTTTAATAGTGGAATCAATTACCCAAGGTAGTTGTTGGTCTCCCTTCATTTAATAAGTTTAGGCAGAAGTTACCATTGAACAATAAATAAACATACCAACTTCAGGGATATTTTAATTTGGTTTTGTCCAGCAAGGATATGGACTTTGTTTCTGTGGTCTTTTATTTTCATTGAAATACGTCTCCAAAGATTCTCTATAACTCACTTTCTCTGTTGTTGTTTATCAAATTACAATGTGATTACTGTAAAATATGTATGTCCTGAATCAAGCGGAAATATATTTAAAATAATCAGTCACAGCTCTTTTTGTGAGATATAATATAATACAAAGGCTTGGAGCTGAGTTCTGAATAAGCAGAATTAAAGTGACACAACAGGAAGGCAGACTCTGTACTGATACAATTTTCAGGCATTTACCAAGCTCAAAGACAATTTGTACGGGTGTCATTTGAAAACCCAGAATTCACAATTGTACAGAGGAATGATGCCAAGTTCTGTTCAGTTGGCAAGATAGGATCTCTGAATATAAGAAAAGCAAAAGGTAATACACAAAGCCAAGCTTTGCGTGAAGAAATTCTTGGATTCAGGTATATTTGGGGGGGGGGGGAATCAGAGGTGGAATCCTGAAGTGTAAGTGTCTTCTGATATGAATGGTTAAGGGTACTTTAAACTAGTAATGCATAATGAGGTTTACAATTTTGCTTGGTGATGGAACACTGAGCTATCCTTCCTACCCTACATAGGATATTCCTATATAATATAATAATATAATAATATAATAATATAATAATATAATAATATAATAATATAATAATATAATAATATAATAATATAATAATATAATAATATAATAATATAATAATATAATAATATAATAATATAATAATATAATAATATAATAATATAATAATATAATAATATAATAATATAATAATATAATAATATAATAATATAATAATATAATAATATAATAATATAATAATATAATAATATAATAATATAATAATATAATAATATAATAATATAATAATATAATAATATAATAATATAATAATATAATAATATAATAATATAATAATATAATAATATAATAATATAATAATATAATAATATAATAATATAATAATATAATAATATAATAATATAATAATATAATAATATAATAATATAATAATATAATAATATAATAATATAATAATAAATGATATGATATGATATGACATGACATGACATGACATGACATGACATGACATGACATAACATAATATAATATAATATAATATAATATGGTCTAGGCATCTTTCTTTTAATTGCTTTTGAGACTTCCCTTATCATAATGGCCCATTCATAGGTTTTCTGTCTGTGATCAAAGATAGATTTTGTTTAAATTTGTGTTCACATTTTTATTTAATATATTCATCTATTTTCTTCAAGAGGATAGCATGTCCTTTATAGAAATTATAATAATAAATATAAAATATTTCTTGTACAGTTACATTGACCATTAATCTTTTAATTTAATATTATTTTGTTTCTCTTTCTCCTCATAGTTAAGCCAATCATTTCCCTGGTTTATTCTCAAATTTAAAATTCCTTTACTTTGGATAATTCAATTTTATTTCCATTTCTCTCATTGTTAATATGGCCAAACTGTTACTAAGATTAATTTGTTGTATGGTTCTTGTATTCCTTGGATAATTCCTTAATTCTTCATTTCCTTTTATTTCATCTACCGTTAGCATGAAACAAATTTTAAAGGAGCATTTTTTCCTTATCCTGACATTAAATCTTATATTTCCAGAAAGTATACTGAATTAGTTGTTTAAGTAAATTCTATAATAACTTGTTTTTTGCTTCTCCTTGAACAATTACTTCTGTAGAATGGCAAACTATGTTCTAGAACATGAGTAGGCAAAGTTGGCTCTTCTATGACTTGTGGACCTCAACTCCCAGAATTCATGAGCCAATCATCCTAGCTCAGGAATTCTGGGTGTTGAAGTTCACATGTCATAGAAGAGTCAACTTTGCCTACCCCTGTTCTAGAAGTATGGTTCAATGTAAATTAGCTTCATATCTAAAAAACTAAATTGATACAGAATTCAATACAATATGAAAACCAGTTCAGAAATTATTAATCTCATGAATAGGTTTGCACCACATTTATATTGGGGTTTTATTTAACATAGAATTGTACTTCTTTTTGATCTTTTACGCTTTAAAGATTAGGCAATAATTATTGCAATTTCTTTCTATAGAAATTTCTATAATTTATCATTTGAGCTATACCAGTTATAATTAATTCTTGCATTAAAAAGCCAATTTAAAAATTGATTTATTTTAAAATGCTGACACAACATTTCAAACTGATTGACCTTCCAAGATGCAGATATATATTAATGCCTTTTTGATTTTTCAGCTAATTTTCTAAGTTTATTTCCTTTTTTACCTATTTGCTGTTCTTGATTTGTTGTTGTTATTTTTGCAAATTAATAAATTACTACATTTGAAACAAACAAAAAAGAAATGTGATGCTAACAGTTAATAATAATTGCTTAGCAGCCTAATTGTACACTTCCTATGTTAAAAAGTGCAAACCTGGAAATAATGTCAGATACAGGAAGTATCTGCAGACATTGAATCATAGTCCTTATTTTTATCTTAAAAACTGCTTGTCCCTATAGTAGTGGCTTCATCACTGATATGGACCCTTTTACCAACCTCATTTAAGATTACAGTGTTCCCTCGATTTTCGCGGGTTCAAACTTCGCGAAAAGTCTATACCACGGTTTTAAAAAAATATTAATTAAAAAATACTTCGCGGGTTTCCCCCCTATACCACAGTTTTTCCTGCCCCATGACGTCATATGTCATCACCAAACTTTCGTCTACCTTTAATAAATATTTTTTTTAATAAACTTTAATAGATAAACATGATGAGTAATAATCTAAATGGTTGCTAAGGAAATGGAAAATTGTAATTTAGGGGTTTAAAGTGTTAAGGGAAGGCTTGTGATACTGTTTATAGCCAAAAATAGTATATTTACTTCCGCATCTCTACTTCGCGGAAATTTGACTTTCGCGGGTGGTCTCGGAATGCATCCCCGCGAAAGTCGAGGGAACACTGTACTCCAATCAGAAAAGTTTAGAAAAGTCTTCCTAACCATTTCATGGGCTGTTCTTCCCTGGAATCAATGGGTCAAAAGCAGCTTGCAGACAATACAGTATACAGTCTTCTAGTCACTTTGTTTCAGGGACCCATAATGATCCTTCTATTTTGATTGATCCTTTTTGTCTTCACAATTGATCTGGAAAAATATTGGGTTTATATCAATAGCAATAGACTTCTAGATTTCTTTACAGTGTTTTACCGCCATCTCTAAGTCAGCATATTTCCCACAACAATCTAGGTCCTCATTTTACCCACCTCGGAAGCATGGAAGGCTGAGTCAACCTTGAGCCTGGTGAGATGAACTGCCGAATTGCAGGCAGCCGGCAGTCAGCATAAATACCCTGCAGTACTGCACTCTAACCACTGCACCACTGTGACTTATGAAGTACATCAGCTGTTTATACTGGTTGGTTTCCTAGTTCTCTCATTAGCTTTTTGGAGCTCAGTGTCTAATATCTAATTACTTTTGTTTTAAACAGTTTTTATCTGAAGTAGTTGAGAAAGTAGAAAGTAATCCATCCATACAGTACTTAAGGTGCATAAATATTATGTTCATCTGACTTGTAGAAAAGACAAGACAAGGTCTGATTCTCCACAATTACTTTGTTCACATTAATTTCTCCATCTCTATCATTTTGGTAAAGTGTCACGTGTGAAGAATCACGACAATCTATTAAGTTCTATTTGAACTCAGTAGTTAGTGCAATACTGTAAGCTGCTGATAACCGGCTGCCAGCAGTTTGACAGATCGAATCTCAGTAGGCTCAAGCTTGAGTCAGCCTTCCATCCTTCCAAAGTCGGCAAAATGAGGACCCAGATTGCTGGGGGCAATATGCTTACTCTCTGTAAACCACTTAGAGAGGGCTGTAAAGCACTGTGGATGTACTGTAAATGCTATTGCAATTGCTATTATTACCTATGCACAGGAATCTAGTCAAATAATGGCCAGCACTAAATTGGTGCTAATAAGAATTAATGGGATTCAAGATGAGTTAGATTTAGATCAATTGTGGAAACATAATGACTCCGGGTTGATTCCTCTCTTGACTCCATTCCCGGGTTCAGCCTCTTCTTAACTTACAAAAGTTTTAAGCTGTTAAATCCCAGGGAGGAATTCATTAAAGCAGGGGAATGAAACTCGATTGTGTCAATCTGGCTACTAGCCAGAATGCTAAATTGCACTCACCCCCGTGGCTCATAAGTATTTGTGGGGCTAGCACGATTTTGCTTCTGCACCTGTGGAGGTAGCAAAATCGCGCACAGAGCCACAGGTGCACCTGTGTTTCAGCATGTGCAGAAGCAAAAAAACCTCACCAAAACACGGGCGCACTTGCAGACCCATGCACGATTTTGTTGCTTTCACAGGTGCAGAAACAAAATCGCGCTTACGAGCTGTGGCGGCGACTTCAATTTAGCATTCCAGCTAGTAGCCCACTACTGCACCTGATGTATCCTGGCATATCATTATATTTTTTGTCTTTGCATAACTGGGGTGGGTGTGGCCTGCACCTGATGTATCCAGCCCACGGACCACTAGTTTGGCAGGCCTGCATTAGAGCCTTCTTTTCTTTTTTTATATCATCTGATTTGAGGTATGGAAAAAGAGTGAGCTATTTATCAATGTTGCATTAACTCAATTGCATATCCGTGTATGATATATTTTATCATTTGAGGACACATCTCTATAACAGCATAGATTTTTTGTCACCCCAGTATTTCTTTGGGGGAGGGGTTGCCCCCACATCTTTTTCGATTCTGTCTAGATTGCTCTGATTTTAAACCATATTTTCTGATTTCCAATCATTTTTCATTGTTATTTTAGAAACTGTCTACCAATAACCAATCCTTTATAACATTCTTACATTTCACTAGATACTTGCATGAGTTCAGGCAAACCCTAACCCTAACCCATCCTCAAATATAGTTCATCTGTTTGGAACCCATATTACATCTCAGACATTAACACCCTTGAAAATGTTCAAAGATACTTCACAAGAAGAGCCCTTCATTCCTCCATTCGAAACAGAATACCCTACGAAATAAAGCTTACAATCCTGGGTCTTGAAAGCTTAGAACTACGACGCCTTAAACATGATCTAAGTATTGCCCACAAGATCATATGCTGCAATGTCCTGCCTGTCAAGCCTCAGCTTCAACCACAACAACACAAGAGCACACAACAGATTCAAGCTTAATATTAACCGCTCCAAACTTTACTGTAAAAAATATGACTTTAGTAATCGGGTTGTCAAAGTGTGGAACTCATTACCGGACTCTGTAGTATCATCCCCTAACCCCCAACATTTTACCCTTAAACTATCCACGGTTGACCTCTTCAGATTCCTAAGAGGTCAGTAAGGGGTGTACATAAGCGCACTAGAGTTCCTTCTGTTCCCTGTCCTATAGTCTCTCCTATATCTTGTATTTCTTCTCTACTACATCCTCTATAACCTTCATTGTGTATTATTGTGTATTGGACAAAATAAATAAATAAAAATAAAATAAAAATAGATCAACTTGCTTTTTTAAAATTATTTCTTTAGAAAGTATCTCCTAGATTACTTGTATGTACTAATACTAGCTGGCTACATTAAGGCACATTCTTGACTGTGGTGAGATTTCAGGGAAAGGGGGGAAATGTAGACATCATTTACCTTGAGGTGTATACTTTGCTACAGTTCTCCAAAGAATCTGATCCAAATGCTGCTTGCTGTTAGACTATAAGTTTTCTTAGACAGGAGATATATCTGGCTGTTTGTTGAGTGCAATGCACATTTACAACAGTGTCCAAAATTATAAATATTTTATCTCCGGGAATGAATGACTTCTAGAAGGTACCAATCACTGTGCTATTCTTGTCTTCTCTGTACACATTTTTGTCATTAGAGGCAAGAAGATATTGAATTCTTTTACTCGCTTTCCTCTCTGTGAAAAATAATGATGGTTTTAGTGCTTTCTCTCTCTCCCTTCCTCCTTTCCTCCCTCCTTCCTATGTGTGTGTCTGCATTCACGTGTGTCTTTGTGCATGCATACTATACCACATACATATTGTGAATACAGAACGTAGTGTATGAATATGAGCATCCTGGATTATAAAACCTAATGGCATAGCACCACCATATAATTTTGCATGCCATGTGTCCTCTTGAGCCTTCAAATACAGTATTTATTAGCCCTTAGACCAAACTATGTGCATGCCATATCATTACTAGCTCAGGGGGAATCATTTGAACCAATGTAATTTACTCAATATTGGTCAGTTTGACTCCTGACCCTTGTCTCTTGATGTTGTATCCTTAGCAACCCTTGATGTCTGTTAAGTTAGGATGTGCTTATTGGTCGCATCTGTGACAGCTTGCTAAAGGCTGCTTAACACTGTTTCTTTTTGTGAGTGGGGGGAGATGAAATGTATATTTTCACGCTGAGTATTATTTATTTAAACAAACGGGGTTAAAATAATCGAGCTTCTAAATTTGGGCTGGAGAAATCAGGATGACCAAAAGATATGGGAAACAATAATTTTTAGGTCGCTATCTAAAGGCTGTCTGGAATTTTGCAGACCAAATTTAGAAGCCTTGTTACAGAAGAAAGAAGGCATAAGATATGGATATAAACATCGACATACATACTTGTTCAGGGGAGGAGAAAATTTTAAAAAAGGAAGTTCACATACACACCCGTATTGTTTTGGAGTGTAAATAATTTAAAGTAATAACTTTTTAAAGCAAAGAGAATCACATTGAAAGAGTGCATAAGGGTTAATTTCTCCTTAGAGGCTAATAGCGAAAAGTATCCCAGAAACAAACCTAATTTAACAGCTTTGCTTCCACATTATTTAACAACTCTAAAAATGCTTTATCATACAGCTGTTATCTGTATGAAGAAGTAAGACTTGTATGTTTTATATAGAATGCTATACATGTTCTGTGAATATGCTAGTGTCTTTCTTTATAAACTTTCTGTAACCCTTTCCACAGATGTTTTTTTTAACCAGACAAACCTGTTTTGCTTAAGTGCAATGAATTCTTAGTTCTTTCTGTTGACTCTACTTATTATGTAGCCCCGCTTTTAAATGTTGATGGAGATCCTCAGTCATCTGGCTCATGGCCATCCCAAAGTTGCTTTTCAAAAGACAACTGGACTTTCTTCATTTTTTTCTTTGAAGAATTTCGCTTCTCATCCAAAAAGCTTCCTCAGTTCTTTCAATTGGATATTAGTTGCCCCTTTAGAAAATCTTCATTGAATTTCACGCCTTAATCTGTGTTGTTAGTCCCAAAGGTTAAGCTTCTTGAATGAGAAGCATCTTCAAAGAAAAACCAGAAAGTCCAGTTGCTTCTTGAAATTTTTAAAAAGAAAACCTTTGGGACTTCATTACAAGTGGATGACTGAGAATCTCCATCAGTGGTGGGATTCAAATTTTTTTACTGCCGGTTCTGTGGGCATGGTTTGGTGGGTGTAGCTTGGGGGTGGGGCAAGGAAAGGATACTGTAAAATCTCCATATCTCCAAACACACACACACACACACTCCAGGGGAAGATTACTGAAAATCCCCATTTTCTCCAGATCAGATGGGACTTGGGAGGATGGGGTGGGGCCAGTCAGAAGTGGTATTTACTGGTTCTCCGAACTACTCAAAATTTCCACTACTGGTCCTCCAGAACTGTCAGGACCTGATGAAACCCACCTCTTCCATTGATGCTTTGCTGTTATTGCAATCTTTACATCTACTTGTGCATATATTTTCAATTTTGCCTAGACTGGGTAAAGGATTCTGCTCTTGCTTCTTCATCCCACCTGCCCACAATCCTGAAAACTTTATTAAACATTTTTTTATTGTAATACAGTTAGTCATATATATAAATTTTATTTACGGTCAAAGACCATCAATATAATATTAATAATAATTAAAAAGAAAAAGAACAGGAAACAGGATTTTGGGCTGAGCAAAAATATATGTCCTGTTGTTTAATGATTGGCTGCAATAATGACAGTGTCAGAGTAGATACTTTATGGCTGTTAACGCACTTCTGACCACTGTAAAATGTCAGATCACCTCCCCAAACACGTCTGCTTTTTGGGCACTTGTAGCCTGTTCACAAATTTGCAAAGTTCATCTTCTCAAAAAATTGTCTATGGATCTTCAGATAAATTTAGCAATAAAAGAATAACCTGTTCTTCATTTCTTTGCTTTGTAATACTGCAGCTACAAGGAAAGGAAAAATGAAAAAGAAAAAAAAATAGAAAGATACTGTGTTAGTGTCATAGGAGTTACTATAAGGAGAAAGATGTGAAATATCTTTGCTTCTAGGAATAGCTTTGAAGACGAGCAGTTTAACCTTCAGTGGTGAATTGTCATTTATTATATATTTATACTTGTTGAAATATGCATATTTGTGCTTACCAGTCTTTATCATAGACTATGACATCTAAATATCTGATGGAAAGGAACCTGATTATGTAGAAATCAGATTTTATTGTTGGTTGCATAATAAAATATACTTGACGTGTTGCCCTTTATATAATTAATATTTTCTCTTTAGATGCTTCCTAGTATATTTCCACTATTTTTGTCAATCCTTGCCTTGCATATTTTAGCATCTTTGATATACTATATATCTAATTGGCATTACTACAGACTGTAGTATGGTAATCTTAGTTCTTTCTCCTCTTTATTTCCTCTTTTAGATTTATTGATTAGATTTATTGGATTTATATGCCGCCCCTCTCCGCAAACTCGGGGCGACTCACAACAATAATAAAAAACAGTACATAATAAAAATCCAATGCCCACCAATCTAATTACAATTTAAAATTAGTAATTTCATAAAACAATCCCAATATATATTTGAAAAAAAACCAGGCACACAGTCAATCAATCAACAAAACAACATGGGCAAGGGGGAGATGTTTTAGTTCCCCCATGCCTGATGGCAGAGGTGGGTCTTAAGGAGTTTACGAAAGGCAGGGAGGGTGGGGGCAATCCTAATCTCAGGGGGGAGCTGGTTCCAGAGGGTCAGGGCCCCCACAGAGAAGGCTCTTCCCCTGGGTCCCGCCAGACGACATTGTTTAGTCGACGGGACCCGAAGAAGGCCGACTCTGTGGGACCTAACCGGTCGCTGGATTCGTGCGGCAGGAGGCGGTCCTGAAGATATTCTGGTCCGGTGCCATGAAGGGCTTTATAGGTCAGCAACCAATGCAGACTGTGGAGTGTTGGAGTAATATGGGCATACTTAGAGAAGCCCATAATTGCTCTCGCAGCTGCATTCTGCACGATCTGAAGTTTCCAAACACTTTTCAAAGGTAGCCCCATGTAGAGAGCGTTACAGTAGTCGAGCCTCGAGGTGATGAGGGCATGAGTGACTGTGAGCAATGACTCCCGGTCCAAATACCACTTTTACCACTGGGGTGCCAAGGAAATTGTATTACCTTTTATTATATTACTTATATTAGGTCACCTTACAAAGTCATCTGAATTTTCTGTTAATTCCCAGGCTAACTTATATTCTTGGGGTTTTCTAGTGGTCTCCCATCCAAATATTGACCAATTCATTTGGCTTTCTTGAGTTTAGCAAGGCCAGCAATGAAGTACTGGGTTCAGGATTGCAGAAGGAAGAAGGAACAAAGTAAAATGCTTTTCATTTATTTCTCATAGTGCTGTATATGTGCAAGATGTACAGTACAAATAAAGAGAATAATATTCTATATTGTTCACAAAATTTAAAAAGTAAACCTACTGCTTTTAGCAACCCACTTCATCCAACCAATCTTTGTTCCCCCATTTCTCACACAGTGAAACTTTTTTCCCCTTTCTTCTCATCAGCAAAACAAGTTTATAATGAGCAAATTCCTTATCCAAAGTCCTCACTCCATTCTTTATGAAATGACAGAAAATTGGTCTTTGTGGGATTGATCAATGCAGTTTTTCCCCCCAGAAGCCCATTTGTTTCACATGCTACCCCTGAATATGGTAGGAATTAAATTTATTGGATTTATATGCCACCCCTCTCCATAGACTGCGTAGCAGATTTTAAATGACAAATGTCTCTAACTTTGCCTTGTTCCATATTCCGGCATAGATATCACCTAGCTCCCTATCTTTTCATTTTAAAATATGGCAATCTTCCAGGAAAGAGTGACGGTCATAGTGTTATTTTGTTAAGAGTAGCAGTCTAATATGTAGGATAGTAATCAATGCAAATTATTGAGTTTCATGTCGGTTATTTTAGAGGTATAATGCATTTTCTTTGCAGCTGGTTTACATGGTCATTACTTATTAATATCCAAAGGCTTAACCATCGACGAGTTAGTATTTTGCCAGGAAAGTTCTCTTATAAAGGAGAAAACCTCACCCATTCATATAACCGGACCTGATGCTGCCAGGTATCCAGGTTCTTCAATTTGGCATCATATGGATCCTGCATTAGCATGCCTTATGAATTTCCATCTGCACAAATGGGAAAAAAGTGTTAGGACAGTGCCTGCAGCCTGACGTGTCCTTTAATTGCCATTTACATAGCAGAGGAATCATTAATTTCTAATTCACCTATTATTCACTCTTCTCAGCCAGCAGCATCAATGTTGGGTTTGGGGGCAGAGAAATTAATGCAGCTCCTGTTTTGTGTTAGACACCTACTTTTTCTGTTACTTCCCTTAATGTTGTTTTGACCTTAGCCAAATACTAGTGGAGCCTAGGCAGCTTTGGGCTCTTGTTTAGATATGATTTATGATGCTACATTAGCCCTTCATTGACCTAGAAAAGCCCTAATATTAAAACAGTTTGACACACAGAAAATCAAGAGCCCTTTTATTGGAAGTGCTATTGTCCGCATCATAAGTTTCCCCGATGTGATGCCACAGTTACACCATCAATTTCCTACTACTATTGAACACTTTATTGAAAAGCTAATGGACAGAATCCTTTGTCATTTCTGTCCCAGTGACCAGCAAATAGTTCAAAGAAAGCCTTTCATTTGATTTTTTTAAAAAATCCTGTAATCTGAAACTCCTACACTGCAAAAACATATGGACTACACAATTCAATTAGGGTAAAACAATACACGCAATTTACATAGACTTTTGTAACATCTTTGATTCAGTGGTACATGACAAACTACTTCTGAAACTAACATCTTATGGCATCTCTGGACCCGTTCATGATTGGAAAACTGCATTCCTGTCAAAAGACAATAAGTATTAAAATAGTGAGTACACTATCAAATCCTGCACCTGTCAACATTGGTGTCCCTGAAGGCAGCATTCTAGGACCAACACTCTTCACACTTTATACAAATAACCTTTGTGATCACTGCATTCTCTTTGCTGATGTTAAACTATTTAACCTCAGCAACAATACTGCTACCCTTCAAAAAGACCATGACCATGCATCACAATGGTCAAATATCTGGGAACTCCAAATCTCAACCAACAAATGCTCTTTCTTACACATTGACAAAAAGAATCAGAACATCAAATAGAAGCTGAATAAACAAGACCTTGCAGATGACCCTCACTTTGTCAAAGATCTTGGAATACTCATATCAAATGACCTAAGTGTCAAAGCCCACTGCAACAACATTGACAAAAAGTCTTCAAGAGTTGTTAACCTAATCTTACATAGCTTCTTCCCCGCTAATATCACATTACTAGCCAGAGCATACAAAATATTCACCAGACCTAAATACAGCTCATCTGTCTGGAACCCACACCACATTTCAGACATAAATACATTAGAAAGTGTCCAGAGGTACTTTACAAAAAGAACCCTCCATTCCTCTACTCGCAACAGAATACCTTACACATCCAGATTTGAAATCCTGGGCTCAGAAGGCTTAGAACTACGTCACCTTCGGCACGACCTAAGAATAACTCATAAAATTATCCTACATGTCAAGGACTACTTCTGCTTCAGCACACAACAGATACAAACTCAAAAGTAAACTACCCCAAACTTGATTGTAGAAAATAAGACTTTAGCAACAGAGTGATCAATGCCTGGAACTCACTACCTGACTCTGGGGTTTCATCATCAAACCCCTCAAAACTTTACCCTTAGACTATCCACTCTTGATCTCACCCGATTCCTAAGAGATCAGTAAGAGGCATAAGCGCACCAGCATGCCTATCATCCCTATCCAATTGTTCTCTCTTATCAGTACTCATCTTATGTATATAAACAATGTTACTGTATATCTATGTATATTACAAATATGTACTCAACGAGCAAGCAAGCAAACAAACAAAAATAAATAAATGCTAACCAAGGATAATGGGAGTTACAGCCAAGCAATCTAGAAAACTATAATTTAAGGGAGGCAGAAGTGAGTAGTCTGAGAACATCATTCGCCATCCTGCTGCCCGGCAGAGCTCCTGGACTTCAGTTGAACTGCACAACTCCTGTTCTCCAGAGTCAAGCTTTATTTCTTTTGATGCCATGTTTTTATTAGGACAATCATTTGTTAAAGTAAGAGATTTAATTCATGAATGAAAACTTTGATTGCTATTATGCTTGATGCCAACACCAAACAAAGAAAGCAGCATTTCAGTTAAAAGTTGAAGTTTGGAATATTTTAGGGGTAAAGTTGGTTCTTCTATGACATGTGGACTTCAACTCCCAGAATTCCTAAACTAGCTTGATTGGCTCAGGAATTCTGGGAGTTGAAGTCCACAAGTCATAGAAGAGGCAACTTTGCCTACCATTGGACTAGACCATAGGTCTTCAAACTTGTCAACTTTAAGACTTGTGGACTTCAACTCTCAGAATTCTCCTGGCAGCTATGCTGGCTAGAGAATTCTGGGAGTTGAAGTCCACGGGTCTTAAAGTTTTAGGCAATTTCAGTTTTGGTAGAATGCACAGGTATCAGTAGCTGAACACTCTTCTTTCTTAATTTACATTTTTGCAAGTTCTTCCTCTATGTGCTTTTCTTTCAAGAAATGATATGCAATTTTTTTGCCTATGGAATTATCCTTCTTAACTTGCTTTTTGCATGCAAAGATTATGCTAGAACCTTGTTGCCATGTACAATCATTATTACTTCTTCTCAAACTGAACCATTCTACTTTTAGACCTCTCCATGCACGCACCAATGAGATTTCTACCACCATCCTCATTAATAGATCAAGACTCCTTTTTCTTGCCAAAAGAAAAAGCCTGATCATTTGATCTTCAAAAGAAGGATTTGCTTTGGGATCCAGCTTTAGGGTTATTCATTCAAATGGGGCTCCATTTAACTTGCCAATAGGTACATCCTGGTCGTTTGTACTGTATTAAAATGCCCAGGCTCTTTTTATAAGAGCTACGTATTTCACTAAGCTCTTGCAATATTGAAAGAATCTATATTCTGAGAATTTGAAAACATGTCAGCCCACCTAAATTACATATTGATCAGGTTTAATTGCATGCCACCCATCAGTATTAGGTTTGAAAATTCATAAAAGAGAAATAATGTACTCTTTGTGGATGATTACTTCTGGGGCATTTAAATGAATTCCATCACTTAACCCTGAAGCTGAGACAGATTATCGAGCCTTGCAATCTGCCCGGTCAAAGTCCACTGCAGTAGAACAGCTGTTTTCAAACTCTCAGAGAACAGCATGAGAGCAACCCATATAAATTTATATAGATTTCCTTTTAAGGGGAAATAGCAAAGTCAAACATTAAAAGTGAGCATGCATTTTTCAATTGGTTCATGACTGTTTCTCCGCACCATTTTGCTGGATAGGCATTAGTGTTTAAGACTTCTTGGATTCCATGTTTTCTTCTGCGTCCAATGCAAAATATATAACATAATTAAGAGCCAACAAAGCACACAACGATGGCTTGAAAATTCCCATGCATTTTCATTTCTAAAGGTTGGTATGTTTACAATTGTACTTTTCTTTTCAGGATTTAAAAAAAAACAACCAAAACTCCTATACAACCAATGCTTCCTTTGTTGGGTATGCATGAAGTTCAGAGAATAGAAGTAAACTATCATCCAATAGGTCAGGGGTCCCCAAACTTGTCAACTTTAAGACTTGTGGACTTCAACTCCCAGAATTCTCCAGCCAACTATGCTACACTGGCTGGAGAATTCTGGGAGTTGAAGTCCACAAGTCTTAAAGTTGACAAGTCTGAAGACCTCTGCCATAAGCAGAAAGTAAAAAGCGACAGAAGGGCCCAATTCTTTATTTCATTTTTCCTATCTGTAGAAAGAAACACTGACATTAAGTTCTTTGCACCATGTTTCTACTTACATAAAACTGGGTCCCTTCTCACATCCTGATATTCCAAACACAGTCTGGAACCCATGTTTGCTAAGATCCAGAATCCAGTAGGACAAGCATTAACCCGACTTTACATAAAAGCTGCTATAAATAAAGGTGGCTGGAGCCAAGCCATGTAAAGCTTTCTATGCTGAAATCAGGATTTCAAATTGCACTCAGAAGTTTTGGGTAGCCAAAACAAGCCCCTAGTAGAGTACAGCTATAGCATTGTTTTAAAAACGTGCTGTACTCAAACTAGGTTGAGAAGTGTAATTGATATGGGAATTGTATGATAATGCATGCCAAAAATTGTCATTAAAGAAAGCCTACTTTCTATTGAGGCTTATCGTGGTGGAGTGTCTTCTTTGCTGTGTAGCTTAGCTTGCAGAGAGATGCTCATGTGTGCTTTCAGATTGGGTTCATAGGCCTATAAACTGCATTTGAAGTGATTTGGATTTGAAAAGAGAAAATGATGAAGAACAGATACAGTATATGTGGTACCTTGCTTAACAGTAGTAACTGTGATAGGAGGAATCTTGGAGCCCTAGTGTATAACCATTTAAATATGAGCCAACAATGTGCAGCAGCTGTCTAAACCCCCAACACAGTTCTCGGCTGCATTAACAGAGGGATAGAATCAAGATCACATGAAGTATTAATACCACTTTATGGTATTAACCATGCCTTGGTAAGACCATACTTGGAATACTGTATTCAGTTTTGGTCGCCACAATGCAAAAAGGATGTTGAGACTCTAGAAAATGTGTAGAAAAGAGCAACAAAGATGATTAGGAGACTGGAGGATAAAACATATGAAGAACGGTTGCAGGAATTGGGCATGTCTAGTTTAATGAAAAGAATGACTAGGGGAGACATGATAGCAGTGTTCCAATATCTCGGGAGCTGCCACAAAGAAGAGGAGATCAAACTATTCTCCAAAGCACCTGAGGATACAACCAGAAGCAATGGGTGGAAACTAATCAAGGAGAGAAGTAACTTAGAACTAAGTAGAAATTTAATGACAATTAGAACAATTAAATCCCTGGAACAATTTGCCTCCAGAAGATACCCGGCCAACGGTTTCTCCGTCGGCCGGAGTTGCCTCAGGGGCGGGGGAGGCGATGAGGCAGCTATTTTTGCTGCGAACTTCCGGTCTCGGCCGAAACCGGAAGTTCGGGTTCTGGCAACGCGCCAATCAGAGCGCGTTGCCGGTAACTTGAGGCGGGCCAGCAGATCGCCCTATTTAAAGGGCGATCTGCAAAAGCGGCTCCCATTGCAATTTTTCTGTTTGCAAACAAAACAGTTTGCAAACAGGCTTCTGGCGGTGACGGCGATCGGCGGCGGCTGCAGCGGATCGCTTTCTGTGTGGACGGGGCCTATCGAGGCCTCGACAGGTTTCGAGCCAGGGGCTTGCTGCCCCTGACTCTTTTCGTTTATTTGGCAGCGGAGGGTAGGGTAGCCTACTCTCCTGGGGGGTGGGGACAGGTGGCAGCCGGGCCCAAAGACCTCACCTGGTGTCATTGGTGATTCTGGGGCTTTTGCCTCTGAGTCTGGATTGGGATTTTTATTTTTGCTTAGGGAACTTTTGATTTGTCTGGGACAGGCAGGCCAGGGGTTTAAGGGGATCTGGTGGGCCTCTTCCCCTGGGGGTGGCGGTAAGCTAGCCCACCCACCCCAGCCTAGGACCCTCTGCAGGGTGACGACCCCTCCCCCCCCCTTTTTTATTCCTTAGGGTGGGGCACAGGGGTTGTTTGGGTTTCTTTTTGGCCAAGGGGCCTTGTTTTGGGGGTGCTGGGATTAGGTGGGCTGGACCAGGTTCCCTAAGGTCCCTGGGCTCCCTTTGTGGCCACGCCTTGGTGAGTTTTATTTTTGGGGGGGGGTTTTCCCTTGGTGAGCTTTGCCCAGGTTTTTAGGACCTCTATACCTCCCATCCGGGGGGCTAGGGGAATAGGCCCATTTTTGGGGGCTTGTTTTATATTTGGGCTTGTGTTTGGGTGGCCTTTTAGTATGGGCCCCAGGAAGCGTGTAGCCAAGCAGGCTCCACAGGGCCCTCGCCCTAGAAGGGCCAGGGTCCCCTCTGTCAGGGCTAGGGAGGCTGGGGCTGTAGTTCCTACCCCCCAAGCGCCACCCCCGCCTGCCGCCCAGGCCCCTCAGGGCCAGGGAGCGGTGGTATCTGCTCAAGCTTTTTCTGCTCTCTTAGATCGCCTGGACCGCATGGACGCCCGCTGGGAAGCCGCCTTCGGGGCACGCGGGGGTTCCGGGCCCTCTGCAGCGTTGGGGGCCCCTCCGGCTACTGCGCACGCGCAAGAAGCTCCGGACCAGATCGACCCTGTGGTGCGGGATGCCAATTCTGCAGCGGGGGCCCCTGGGGTCCCACTGGATGGCAGGGGTGAGTCTCTTTCCATCGCACCCACACCGCTTGTTCAGGGGTTACCCACCTTAACCCCCCCGGCGGGAACTGCCGGCCTGGGCCCTCCTTTGGGGTCCAGCACACCTGCGGTCTACTCCCAGGTATGGGGGCCGACCGCACCGCCGGCTTTAGCTCCAACTGGGGCGCCAGTGGTGACCACGGGATCTTTGATGGGTACAACTGGGGTGACCGGGGTCCAGGTGGCCCCCGCTGGGATGGGGGGTTCTGTGGTTCTGCCTGGACTGGCCAGCCTTCCGGCGGCCGTATCCTCGGTGGGGTTGGCCAGTAACAGTGTGGCCACCTCGACTGACCCCATGGCAGCTGCCGTGGGGGCGCTTCCTGCGGGCCTTCCCTCGACCCCTTTGGGGTATCATTTACACCCCTCAATACGGGATAAGATTTGGCGGGGGGAATACATTGATCTCTACACCCTTTTGAATAGGGAAGTTCCCAAGAAGTAAAGGGATGAGGAGGCCCGTACCGACCGGGCCAAAAAGGTCAAGGTACCTAGGTCGTTCCGTTCTTGGCTCTACGCCTTTTTGACATACGCCACTGTTGTTATACAGAAGGAGCCGGGTAGGGCCACTGCGCTCCTTAAGTACATTGACCTCATTGCCATGGCGCACTTCGAGGTCAAAGGGGATGCCTGGCAGACCTACGACGAGTCATTTCGCATGAGGGTGGCGTTTGACCCTTCTCTGCCCTGGGATCGGGAAGTTCCTGATCTATGGTTTCAGGCGACCCGCAAGAGCGGGTCAGGCCAAAGGACCGATAGTGGTCATTTGATGGAGGAGGAGCCGGCTGCGCCCCGCACGGTTGCGGGGCAGGGTGTTCGAACCACCCCGCTCTGCTTTGAGTACGGTGCCAAGGGCTCTTGCGCTCGCTCCTCCTGTAAGTTCCGGCATGCCTGCGGGAAGTGCGGGGGTTCCCATGCCACGCACATGTGCCCGCGTCCCGGGAGAAACAGGAACGGCAGGGACGAGAACAAGCCCGCAGTTCCTGCGACTCAAGGGCCCCAGTCCGGTCAGGCTTAAGCCCCTGACTGGACTCTTGCGGGGATACCGACCGCCAAATAGGGCAGCCGCTATCCTACGGGGCTTTAGTAAGGCTTTAGAATTCCGTATCAGGGTCCCCGTAGGGCCTTTATGGCCAAGAATTTGAGGTCCCTTCAGGGTTACGAGGAGTTGGTTAGGATAAAGATTAAGAAGGAAGTAGATGAGGGGAGGGTCCTGGGCCCCTTTCCCTCCCCTCCCATCCCGACTTTGAGGGTATCCCCCCTTGGGGTGGTACCCAAGAAGGCACGGGGTGAGTATGGTTTGATTCACCATCTTTCTTTTCCCCGGGGGGAGTCGGAACGACTTCATACCGGAGGAACTGTGTTCGGTCCGCTACGCCTCGTTCGACGCGGCAGTAGCTATGGTTCGGGCTTGTGGGGTCGGGGCGCTCATGGGCAAGAGCGACCTTAAGTCCGCTTTTAGGCTCCTGCCCATACACCCAGACGATTTTGATCTCCTGGGTTTCTGCTTTGAGGGAGGTTTTTTACAGGGATTGCACACTCAAAAGCAAGATTTGCTTCTCCAAGCAGACTTGCAATTGCACTCCGACGCCTCGGTTTCCCTGGGCTTCGGGGTGATGCTAGGAGGGAAGTGGTGCCACTCCACTTGGCCGGCCGAAGGGGCTGCTGCTGGTATTGCACGGGATCTTACATTCCTGAAATTTTTTCCCTTAGTGGTGGCGAGTTTATGGAGTTCAGGGTTGTAAAGGCTATGGGCTTTTGTGGCCCATACCGGTCGACCAGTTGTTGGAACACTGCGTGCTGCAGCTCCAACGGGTCTGACCGCGAAAACCATTAGGGGCAAGTTGGCGGGCTTGGCGTTTATCGCCAAAGCTCAAGGGTTCCCTGACACGTGTAGTGACTTTCGGGTTAGGCGTATGTTAGAAGGGTGGTCCCGGGAACGGCCGACACCGGCGGCTGATGCCCGGCAGCCCTTATCCATATTGCAGCTGTCGGCCCTAAGCCAAGCGTGGGTCAGGCTGTGCACTTCACACTTTGATGCCTGCCTTTTCCATGCGGCAGCGACTACGCCCTTGGGGCTTTTCGGGTGAGTGAAGTGTTAGCCAGCTCTGTTCGGGACAATAGCATGCGCGCGCTCCAGCGGAGCGACGTGCAGCTACAAGTTAGTAGGGTCTCCATACGTCTGCGACAGTCCAAGACGGACCAGGTGGTCGCGGTGTGGAGATTGTTTTGGCACCAACGTCGGATGGTGCAGTGCCCGGTGTCGGCCCTAACTGCCTTTTGCGCTAATCGGGGGGAACACCCGGGATTTTTATTTTGTCATTGGAACGGGGCCCCCTTAACTAAGTACCAATTATGGGCGGTACTAAGCGGGCCCTGGAGCAGGTGGGCGCGGACCCCGCTAGGTTCGGCACCCACTCGTTTCGTATAGGTGCGGCTACCGCAGCCGCCAACGCTGGTCTGACGGATCACCATATTATGGCCATAGGCCGTTGGAGATCGGCGGCCTTTCGTACATACGTTAGGCCCTCCCGATAGGGACCCGTTTTGGCTGCTTTAATTCTCTGTTTGTCTTTTCAGCTGTTGCTGGTTCCCGGCCCGCAGTTTGGCTCATGGGCCACAGTTTCGTGTTTTGGGCCGGCCGTTTTGCCTCACGGTCCCCTGTCGGATCACGCTTTCCCTGGGCTCGACGATGGACGTTGTTCGGATGGGCCGAAGGGGAATGCGCTGGGAGGGGCTCTGCCCCCTGTTTTTTGAATGGTGTTGTGCCAAGGGAGCCCCCGAGTTGTTGGTGATCCACCTCGGGGGCAACGATCTTGGCGTTTTGGGCGGCTTGTCGGTGAGCATCCAGGCTCGCGAAGACCTTCGGGCCATCGCAGCCGCGTATCCAGGCACACGTCTGGTTCGGTCTGAGATCCTTCCCAGACTTGTTTGGCGGGATGCTGTTTCACCCAAAGCCGTTAACTAGGCCAGGTTGAGGGTCAACCAGGCCATTGGTAATGTGGTTAGGGAGTTGGGGGTGTGTGTAGTGAAGCATCCCCATATAAAATTTGGAACCCCCTGGCTCTACCGAGCCGACGGCGTTCACCTCTCAGAGGAGGGGAACGCCATTTTCCTGTCGGACCTGCAGAGGTGCCTCCAGGAATAGGTGTAGGAGGCTGGGTGGGGGTCGGGGGGGCCAAGATTGAGATCTGACCCCCCCTCCGTGGCAGGTTTGGGGCGGAAATGGGCATTTAGATGCAACTGCGCATGCTCCTTTCAGGGCATCATTAAAGGGTGATGGACCGCCTCTCTCCAGGAACCAGAGGTTTAACAACGTCGGGGATTGGAGAGAGGATGTCCATGGGGAATCACCGGATCCAATGTCCCACGGGGATTGGAGGGTGATCTCCTCCCACACGCAGAAGCGTGGCTAGGATCCAGGTGATGGTGGTACCTTCACCTGGATCAGCATGGAGTCATTGCCCAATGTTGCCTAAGTATGTTATGGTAGGAATTTCCGCCCCGTTAGTTTTGCTCTGCAGGTCCTTAGTTTGTTTGGAATTAAATATTCAAAGTTGTTTATGCAAATTTATGCAAATTTATTTAAATTTATTTATTTAAATTTATTTAAAGTTATTTTAAATATGTTAATTAATAAATGACTCTTAATTAATCCACACTTACGTCTCAGCGTCGTTACTCCGCCTCCGGGGGCAAATACCCGGCCAACGGTTTCTCCGTCGGCCGGAGTTGCCTCAGGGGCGGGGGAGGCGATGAGGCAGCTATTTTTGCTGCGAACTTCCGGTCTCGGCCGAAACCGGAAGTTCGGGTTCTGGCAACGCGCCAATCAGAGCGCGTTGCCGGCAACTTGAGGCGGGCCAGCAGATCGCCCTATTTAAAGGGCGATCTGCAAAAGCGGCTCCCATTGCAATTTTTCTGTTTGCAAACACCCGCCCACCCTCCGCTATCACCAGTGTGTCCTCCTGAGGTCGCCTCGGGGCCGAATAGGAATTTTTTGCGGCCTCCCCTTTAGAGGCGGCCGTTTTTTCGCCTATTCCACACTGACGGGTGCGGATTGGATTGGTTAGGGGGCGCGGTGCATTTATTTAAATAGGCCTCCCTTTGGTCATTGGGGTTGGCAGGTTTGGGGCGGAAATGGGCATTTAGATGCAACTGCGCATGCTCCTTTCAGGGCATCATTAAAGGGTGATGGACCGCCTCTCTCCAGGAACCAGAGGTTTAACAACGTCGGGGATTGGAGAGAGGATGTCCATGGGGAATCACCGGATCCAATGTCCCACGGGGATTGGAGGGTGATCTCCTCCCACACGCAGAAGCGTGGCTAGGATCCAGGTGATGGTGGTACCTTCACCTGGATCAGCATGGAGTCATTGCCCAATGTTGCCTAAGTATGTTATGGTAGGAATTTCCGCCCCGTTAGTTTTGCTCTGCAGGTCCTTAGTTTGTTTGGAATTAAATATTCAAAGTTGTTTATGCAAATTTATGCAAATTTATTTAAATTTATTTATTTAAATTTATTTAAAGTTATTTTAAATATGTTAATTAATAAATGACTCTTAATTAATCCACACTTACGTCTCAGCGTCGTTACTCCGCCTCCGGGGGCAATTGTGACTGCTCCAACTACTTCTCTGAAATAGTGTAGGATTTCCTCCCTATGCAGGGGGTTGGACTAGAAATCTTCCAAAATCCTTTCCAACTCGTTGTTGTTGTTGTTGTTGTTGTTGTTGTTGCTGCTGCTGCTATTGCTGCTGCTGCTATTATTATTATTATTATTATTATTATTATTATTATTATTATTATTATTATTATTATTATATAGGGATGGTCACATTTTACCTATTGGCCACTTTGTGAAGCCATGTGTTTTCTGGGCTCACTTGAAATTCCAAGAGAAGATATTGGAATAAAAGAGGTACTGACAATTGGTGTGTGCAGAACCATGTACATGTTTCATTTTAAACTCTTCCAATCTGGTGTACTACCCTAGTTCTCATTTCTGGAACATTTCTGTCTCTCACTTTCTCTCTCTCAAGGTGACTCTGCCTGCAAAAAGTGAATTTATCATTAGTTTGCAAGGTGTTATTTCCATTTAGAAATTACATCTGTGGTATTGCCCATGGTAAGACAAATTGTGCTTATGTATGTTTTTCTTTATAGATTATCAATACAAAGTAAAAAAGACCAGTTAAAATCATTGAGCTTACTTGGATAAGAGTTTAAAAGCTACATTTTATTTAGACACTTTGAGGTCATAAATATCTGTGAAAATAATTAACTGTCTTTTATCTAGCACTGCTTCTTAGTGAAGATTTTCAGGACATTTAGCCTTGTCTTAATGTTACTGCTCAGTTGAGGTTCAAAATACATTCATATCATGTCAGAAAGGGCTGATTTAAGCTAGTTGACATGTTCCACATCAATGTGTCATATTAACTCATCATGATATTTATATTTTAGCTTCAAAATGTCTTCCCCGGTGAACCATAGACTGTCAAGTATATTCAGCCAACTGATAGAACTTGGCTGCTTGTTTTACTTGATTAATTTTTCCATCCTTTTCTTATGTTTACTGATGAATATTGGAAAACGAGCTGTAGGTACTGTAATTTCAATTGTGGCCTCACCACTTGCGTTTGCCCACTGCCTAGAATCAGGGGTAGGCAATTTCATTTTCATTTCATTTTATTGGATTTGTATGCCGCCCCTCTCCGTAGACTCGGGGCGGCTAACAACAGTAATAAAAACAACGTGCAACAATCCAATACTAAAGAAGCTAAAAACCCTTATTTTAAAACCAATCATACATACAAACGTACCATACATAAATTGTGGAAGCCTAGGGGGAAAGAATGTCTTAATTCCCCCATGCCTGACAACAAAGGTGGGTTTTAAGAAGCTTGTGAAAGGCAAGAAGGGTGGGGGCTATTCTAATCTCTGGGGGGAGTTGGTTGCAGAGGGCTGGGGCTGCCACAGAGAAGGCTCTTCCCCTGGGTCCCGCCAAACGACATTGTTTAGTTGACAGGACCCGGAGAAGGCCAACTCTGTGGGACCTAATTGGTCGCTGGGATTTGTGCGGCAGAAGGCAGTCCCGGAGATAATCTGGTGCCAGCATATGCCCACTGCCTAGAATCAGGGGTAGGCGATGATGACTCTTCTATGACATGTGGACTTCAACTCCCAGAATTCCTGAGCTAGAATTCCCAGAATTCTGGGAATTGAAGGCCACAAGTCATAGAAGAGCCAACTTTGCCTATTCCTGGCCTAGATGGTCAGAAATATTTGAAGGTAATCCATATGTATCTTCAGCTGTGCTGACCTGGAAGGCTGAAAAGTTACTCCCTTCCTATAAGAGGCTAGGTCTTGAAGCAATAAAGAGCTTTTTACCCTATTCCACACAAAAGAAACAGAAATAAAAACAAACAGTAATCTGAGTTGCCAGCCATGAAGACAAGAGGGAGACTGTCAAAACACTGTCAATTTCACACCCAGTCTTGTCTGGGCTACTGAGAAGCTGGAAAGCTTTCAGGCTGGAATTTACATTGAAGGACTTGAAGTTTGAGGTACTAAAAGGCATGATGAGGCAACAGCTTCTTTGAACAGGAAGACTGGGTTAAAGCCAAAATGAAAAAATAAACAAAAAAAATCCAGCCAGAAAAAAAAAAAGAACAGTCAAACATTGATTACATAATAAGAATTCAGAAGCCCAGAACTTGGTGTAACTTCCTTATCTAGATGTAGCCTCTGATGCAAACAAAGAGCCATTAAGTTCAGATTGATTGGTTGTTTGTAATATCACATGAGTATAAATGGGTATAAATGCACACCTTATAAACTTTATATGTGGTGGGATACTTTCATTGTAACTGACTTACTGTTCTAATATACAGTGGAACCCCGACATAAGAGCTGCTCTACTTAAGAGCAACTCGAGATAAGAGCTGGGAGGGGAGAGATATTTTTGTTCTACTTACAAGCCCAAATTCGAGATAAAATCGCCAAGGAGCTGTCTCCTGAAGCCAAACGCTAACTTCCGCCTTCGGCTTCAGGAGACAGCTGCGAAGCGGCGCACGTGTTTTAAAAGGTTGCAGCTGGCCTGGGGGGCTCGGGGGGGTGCTTGCAGCTTTCTTTCTTGCTCTTTTTCTTTCTCTCTTTTACCTTCCCTTCATCTATTTCTTCTTTTCTTTCTCCTTCCCACCTTCTTCCCTCCCTCCCTCCCTTCACTCATTCCTCTCTTACTCTCCCCTTTCATAAGTTTCCTTGCTTCCTTCCTCTGTTCCTGTCCCTTCCCCCTTTCTTTCTTTCTTTCTTTCTTTCTTTCTTTCTTTCTTTCTTTCTTTCTTTCTTGCTCTTTTTCTTTCTCTCTTTTACCTTCCCTTCCTCTATTTCTTCTTTTCTTTCTCCTTCCCACCTTCTTCCCTCCCTCCCTCCCTTCACTCATTCCTCTCTTACTCTCCCCTTTCATAAGTTTCCTTGCTTCCTTCCTCTGTTCCTGTCCCTTCCCCCTTTCTTTCTTTCTTTCTTTCTTTCTTGCTCTTTTTCTTTCTCTCTTTTACCTTCCCTTCCTCTATTTCTTCTTTTCTTTCTCCTTCCCACCTTCTTCCCTCCCTCCCTCCCTTCACTCATTCCTCTCTTACTCTCCCCTTTCATAAGTTTCCTTGCTTCCTTCCTCTGTTCCTGTCCCTTCCCTCTTTCCTTCCTTCCTTCCCACCCTCCGTCCATTCATTCACCCATTCCTCTCTTGATCGCTTAAAGCCGGTCCCTGGTGCAAAAAGGGTTGGGGACCTCTGTCCTACAGGATTGGGTGGCAGAGAAGTTGAACATATGTAAATTTAAAAGTTTAAGAAAGTTTACAAGTTAAGTGAAAGAAACTTCATTATTCATTTATATGTACATGTACATTTCTTCATTAAAAACGTGTCTTTCTGCATAATTTAGACTAACTTTGTGAGTTTTTTGAGGGCTGGAACCAATTAAAATTATTTACATTAATTCCTATGGGGAAAAGTCGTTCGAGATAAGAGCTGCTCGACTTAAGAGCCCAGGTCCGGAACGAATTAAACTCGTATCTCGAGGTACCACTGTATATATGTGTTCTGACCCAAGTCAAATTGGCAAGGCAGAGGATAACTAGGGCCTGTCTATTGCTCACTTATCACAGTGTCAAATGACCCAACAATGATGCTGGTCAAGCTCTTCCCCAGGCCTCAGTTTTCCCTCAGTCTGAATTCCCTGGCTCCACAAACTACACCCACACCCACACCCACGATGTAAAGAGGGAAGTAAAAATACCCACAAGTCCAGAGTTTCAACAAAGCACAGTCCAAGAGTTCAAAGTTCAAGAGCCAAGTCCAAAGTTGAGAATCTAAAACCACAGGCCATAGTTTAAGAAACAGGATCCAGGAAAGCCAGGAAGGTGCACATCAAAACAAGTAGCTTTACCCTCATAAACATACCTTTTCCCCAGCATCAGGTTAAATAATTTCCTAGCTTCCCCAGCTATTTCTTGTGAAGAGAGGGCAGAGTTATTTATTTATTTATTTATTTGTCCGTCCATCCGTCCGTCCGTCCGTCCATCCATCCATCCATCCATCCATCCATCCATCTATCATCTATCTATCTATCTATCTATCTATCTATCTATCTATCTATCTATCTATCTATCTATCTATCTATATTTATATGCCACCCATCTCTTTGCGGACTCGATAAACTTATATGCCACCCAACTCCTCACACAAAATAACAATAAAATATAATACAAAAGTTAAAACTCCATAATAAAAACATTCAGCCAGTCAGTTATCAATCATTCAACAGTTAGGACAGAGCAAGGTGTTGGTGCTCAATGGCCTTCCTTGTAAGCAGCCTCGCTTACCTCTTCTGTGCCTCCCCATGCTCTGCTTTCCTTGTTCACGGATCAGGTGGGGGAGGCAGTTGTTCCTTGTCAGGGGTGGCTCTGGAGCCTATAATCTCATCTGGCTCTCTGCAGCTGCTCCATTACTTCAGGCAGCTTTCCATCTGGTCAGCTGCCCTCACTTACTGACATATGGTCCTCGACTCAGGCCTTGTCCTAAGTCCCTGGACTCTCTACTCTTTTGGAGGGGATTGTGCTCTTCCCATCAGATGGTCCCAATTCCAATTCCTCCTCCTCCTCTGAACCGGGATCTGATGTAGCCATGACAGCAATGTGGCACAACTGATATATAAAGAGTTCTGTAACAGTAAACATGGAGCTTATACATAACTACTTGGTGGTGTAAAAGGTAACAGTAATCCAAGTTGGTAGAAATCATTTGAAAGTTTTTATTAAGCAAGATCAGGCTGCACTAAATATAACTTAGGAATATGGATGGGAAGTTTCAGTCTTAACCTTTACAATGAGTTCAGGAACTTCAGATAGATAGAGTTAGCATCACATCAAAAGAATAAGTATATTTTTAGGGAATGATTTTGTCATCTGAGAATTGATCCTTTTGGGTTGTGGAAATTTCTTTCCCCTTCTCTCTCCAAAATGAGCATTAGGTTGATATTATATTTAATTACTCGCTTACACAAGGATTTGTATGGTTACGTTTTAAACAAATTAGCATTCTGAGTTCTTATATACCGTATACTTCAATCTGCTAGTCCAATTGATTGGCATGTGAAACATGCAAAAAGAACTACCAGACGGATACTTTGTAGAGTTCGAAATTTTCAAAAGCGCTCCCCTGAATCATGTTGCTGGGGGAAGAAATTGAGGACAAGAGTTAAAATAGATTAGAAAAGCTGTAAATGTTTCCCTCTTGGTGGTTTTGCTTTCTTTTACCATGCATCCGAAGTTCTCATTCGCTTTGGAGTTACAGTACCAATCCACTTTTCTTCTGCCTGTGGACAAATCAATAGCAAATCACTCATTACTCACTGAGTACATAGGAAACAAATCTGTAGAAGTCCAGATCAAAGAAGGTGCTGATGGCCTCCCAAATTGAAGCTTACCACCTATAAATCATCTCTACCTATAGCCTCTTGAGATGTCTGAAACCGCTCTGCTAAGAAACCAGTGTAAAGAGTACTTAAAACTTTTCTACAGTCCCATTTGTTGCTATTTGCACTGCCGGTAGATTTTGCACTCTTGTGATTTTGCTTCCATATTTAAGGCTGCATTCTTATATATAGCAAGAACAGCAAACTGAAATCTCCATTTAGTCCAGCATTCTGCCAGAACACTTCATAATTTCTAGCAACATTATTATTATTATTGTTGTTGTTGTTGTTGTTGTTGTTGTTATTATTATTATTATTATTTATTGGATTTGTATGCCGCTCCTCTCCGCAGACTCGGGGCGGCTAACAACAATGATAAAAAACAACATGTAACAATCCAATTTAATAAAACAACTAAAAACCCTTATTATAAAAACCAAACATACACACAAACATACCATACATAACTTGTAATGGCCTAGGGGAAGGAATATCCTAACTCCCCATGCCTGGCGACAAAGGTGGGTGTTGAGTAATTTGCGAAAGACAAGGAGGGTGGGGGCCATTCTAATCTCTGGGGGGAGTTGATTCCAGAGGGCCGGGGCCACTACAGAGAAGGCTCTTCTCCTGGGGCCCGCCAAATGACATTGTTTGGTCGACGGGACCCGGAGAAGACCAACTCTGTGGGACCTTATCAGCTGCTGGGATTCGTGCGGTAGAAGGCGGTTCCGGATGTATTCTGGCCCAATGCCATGTAGGGCTTTAAAAGTCATTACAGTAGTCCCTCGCTATATCGCGCTTCACCTGCCGCGGCTTCACTTCATCGCGGGTTTTGAAGTCAGCTTCATTTGAATGATTTTACCACACAAACAAGCGCTAGAATCCCCCAGCGGGACTCCCAAATGATGAGCGGGGCGGGGACTGAGCTCCGGCGGAGGCCCGTCCCCTCGTTCAATCCCCCTCGCCAGTGCCGAAAGGAAAAAAAAGAAAGGAACGCGACGCGGCGGGGATTTCCAGACTGGGGTCGAGGGCGGAAGAGGAAGTGCTCGAGGGCGGAAGAGGAAGTGCTCGAGGGCGGAAGAGGAAGTGCTCGAGGGCGGAAGAGGAAGTGCTCGAGGGCGGAAGAGAGAGAGAGAGAAAAAAGAAACAGCCGGGGCAGCTCACCAGGGACTTTACAGCCGGGACAAGGCAAAAAACACAACATTTGGCCGAACTGCTGCAAAGAACAGAGTAAGTAGTAGTGGGGGGGAAAGGTTAGCCGGCCGTTGCTTGCCTCCAGGCATCCGGAGCTGGTGGGAAAAAGGATAAATTCCCCATCGCGGATTTCACCTATCGCGGCAAGGTCTGGAACGTAACTCCCGCGATAGGTGAGGGATTACTGTACCAACAATTTGAATTGTGACCGGAAACCGATCGGCAGCCAGTGCAGATGTACAAATGCATTGAAATAAGCTATGCTAATGAAATCTAGAGTGTGAAAGAGTATTACATTCTAGCTTCAATTCATAAATTCTGAAATCACAAATCTGAAACTGTATCATCATCAGCATCAAAAATTACCAAAGCTTTATTTATGGTGGCTTACAAAATCATTAAACATAAAATGTCCACCACACAGTAATATATAGCACTGTTAACCCTGATAGCAGCACAATAGTACAATATTCAAAAGAAAACACATTATTGTTTCTCTGCCTTTTCCTGGTTTCTGTTTTGTTTTATTTTGTTTGCAAGTGAAGAATTCATTTTATTGTATTTTTGCCACATTCCAATTTAATTATATATTGAGCCAGACTGTCTTCATAGGAAAATCTTTTCTAATTGTATTTAAGTGGGGGGAAAGTTTTGATAATCACCAGAAATTAAAACTTTTTAGTTCCTTGGACTTTTTTTTTAGTGTGGTTACTTTTTTAAAGATAGAGTTCTGGTCCATTTGATAATTTCTTTGGGATTCCTTCCTTTATTGTAGTGGGTATCTATTGATTTTGAGAGTTTCTCATGTGTTGTCTTCTTTTTGTTTGAATTATTGCTATTATTGTTATTATGGGGTTTTTTGATTAATTTTTTTTTAACCTGTGTGATGAATGAGGAACGTGATTAAGGCTGAGGCAAATTATGAAAGAAATATTCATCATTGTGACAGAATTTTCACCCAGTCTTGGTTATGTATCCTTGCTTGTGTGCATTAATGGGGTGAAGTGTATAGTGCAATGTTACTTTCCTTATTTTGATTATAGTGTTTGTTCCTGTGGTTGTCTCTAATTCAGTAATTTGTTGTTTGGGAAGATATTTTCCTTCCTGCCTCACCTCGCCTCGCCTCACTCATTCCACATTCAATCCCAGAGCAGGGAATTTGATCCAGTGATTTGGGATTCAGAAAATATGTATGAAAAAAACAGGTGAACAAGCATTTACTCTTAAGAAAGGCTGTCATTCCCTTCTTCCTTCAAATCAATGTGTAAGATCTACTATATGAGGTTCAACTGACCATATAAGACACATAAGATACCTCTATCTATGAAAGCCTCTACTTATGAACTTTTCTAGATAAGAACTGGGTATTCAGGATTTTTTTACCTCTTCTCAAGAATCATTTTCCACTTACAAACCTGACCCTCTGAAACTGTAACCAGAAAAGGCAGGGAGAATCCTCCATGGGGCCTCTCTAGGAATCTCCTGGGAGGAAACAGGGATGGAGAAGGCGGGGAGAAGCCTCCACGGGGCCTCTCTAGGAATCTTCTGGGAGGAAACAGGGCCTCCACCCTCCCTGTGGTTTCCCCAATCGCACACATTATTTGCTTTTACATTGATTCCTAAGGGAAAAATTGCTTCTTCTTACAAACTTTTCTACTTAAGAACCTGGATATGGAACAGATTAAATTCGTAAGTAGAGGTATCACTGTATTCTTAAAAATAAAGAGAGTTTCCCAGGTGCTATTCTAAACTATTCCAGATTAGGAATTGGGAAATCTGTCTAGGTTTTTTTTCCAGATTATTAACTTGTATTTTCTCCATTTTTCAACTATGTCTGAAATTGAAATTGAATTTGAAAAGAAAGAAAAAGGAGGTGCTTTAATTTTAGTGCATATTCCTCCAAACATATTCTTTTTTGTTTTCAAATTTGCATAACCTATGCTGCTTTTGTCATAATTTGGTGCATTTAGTGGGACTGGTCTCTGGGTGTCACACGACTTTCGTTGCCAATGACATTTCGTTGTTTTTGACAATGACAATAAAATTATTATTATTATTATTATTATTATTATTATTATTATTATTATTATTGCATAATTTGGTGCACTTAATGCAGGTGTGGTTTTCATTAACCTTCCCAACAGTTCACAAATGTGAATGCGTGCATCTCACCTCTACACATGCCCACAGTCTCCCATGCATGACCATTACTTGCAAGCATGCCTTTCACACATGCACACAGCCATGAAATTATGGCTAAACAGGACAGCATTATGTCTGGGCAGACCCACCACATTCGGAACTGCTAGTTTGCCCAAACTGGCCCAAACCGGCAGCATATCACCTCTTGATTCAATATAATAGTTTCACAAACACAGTCATTTTACAACAGTGTTTTGCTTAATATAATATTTGAAAACATTGGCAGAACCACATTGCAAAATCCATAGAAATATGAAATTTCAATACATTGTCCACCATTCATAATATGCCTATGTCTAGATAAAAAGTATGACAATCAAAATTGTACAGTTGATCTCCTTTACTTCTTTCTATTGTTCTCAGAGCTCTACTACATATGGGCATGTGATTTTACTTTGTTCTTGAATATAGCAACTCACTCAGAAATAATTCCCATTGATTTCCATGGTTTCCAAATCTATATTTTTTTAAGCAGAGTCCATTTATAATGTGAAGAACTAAGACCTTCATCAACTTTGTTTTCCTTTTCCCACCCATCATTTCCCCCCTTTTGTGTCATATCTTTTAGGCCACCTGTGTTAGGACTACAATTCCCACCACACAAGTTTGTATATTTGAAAGATACTGCAATATAAAACCGCCTTAGTTTGTAGTTCTGGACTTAGTTTGTGGGGCTTCTTCTCTGAGCAATAAAAGGAAATTGTAGAAATGATTAACGTACCATTATTTATGAAAAAATTCTTGTATTTCCCATAACACTAACGAATGTTATGCTGTGCAACACTTTGGTCTCTTCAGCCTTGAAAGACGTCGTTTAAGGGGTGACTTGATCATAGTGTATAAAATCATGCATGGGATAGAAAAGGTGGATAGATAAAAATTATTTTCTCTATCAGCCAATACTAGGACGAGGGGGCAATCCCTAAAGCTCATAGATAAGAAAGCGAGGACAAATAAGGGGAAATATTTCTTCACAAAGAGGGTTGTTGGTTTATGGAATTCACTTCCAGAAGAGGTCGTGACAGCTGTCAGCCTTGATAGTTTCAAGGCAGGAGTAGACAGATTCATGGATGCCAAGTGTATCGGTGGTTATTGAAATGGATGTCCAAGTGTGTCTATGTTGGTTGAGGCAAGCAGGATTCCCCTGAGTACCGTTTGTTGAGGGTCAAGGGAAAGGGAGGGTTTTTCCTTCCCTTTCTTATCAATATCCCCATGTACAATTGGTGGGCCACTGTGTGACACAGAATGCTGGACTCAATAGGCTTTGGCCTGATTCAGCATGGCTCTTCTTATGTTCTTATGAATTTACGTTCTATTGCTATTACTAAGTTTAACACCTAGTTGCAATCCAAATCAGCTTGTTCAAGAAATTCGCCTTAGAACAGAACTGAATCCAAAATATCTTCAATCCTATACACACTTTTATGGGGATAGGGCACAAATGAAATCAATGGCACTTCCTGAATAGAACGGTGTTGGACTGCATGGAGAGTGTATTTCTTTGTACTCCCTCCCTTGCTCTCTCTCCTTATTAAAGATAGGCCTTCTGCAGCCAATTTCTGTTCATCAAAAGAAGCTAGATTAAGCACATTATATCTGGAATTATCTCTCTTCACAATTAGTATTGTCTGCTCCTTCTGTGACATGAAGACCAGGAACCTCAATTATTCTTTGATCTTCCCCACAAGCAAGATAATAATTGGAAGTTGACAAAATTCATGCACAGATTGGAGGGTATTGATTTCTGTTTGTCTTGCATCTTAGCATCTGCACGGCAATTGTCATGTATACTAAAACATGAAATTTATTGTTTCATATGATGATAACTAAATCAAGTTACATAGACACAGGTTATTGACACCTTGTTCATTATTAAGCATGGTAAGGATAAGATCTGATTACTTTTTGTTGTTGTTTAGAAGGGCTGCAATTATTTACATATATGCCAATAAATACTAGCTTGTTAGATATTGCAAGAATCACTTAAAATCTTCTTCAAAAGCTTCTAACAGAATTACTTCTGATTATTCCTTTTCAGCATCTAAAGCCTTATTGTTTTTATAGAACTTCAAATCCTTTTTAAGCACAGGCTACTAGTAGCTTCTATTGCATTGAGGTGACATTCACTTCTACCTGTCCTAATAGGTGTTCTGCCGGCATGTTTCAACCGCCCGTAATTACAGGGTAATTAGTCCAGGAAGACACACACCACATGATAAAAGGAAAACCCAAAGGTTTTTATAAACAGAAAAACAGAAACAGCTCCCTTTTTAAATGTCAAAGGGATTTTCTGGTACACGCAAGGCACAGGTTAAATGCAATTCAATTGCTCACCCAATAACTGGGAAATTGAGTCCAATTCTAAAGTCCAGAGAGTCCCCACACAATCTTGAACAGCACAAAAACCATGATCTTGACGAAACAATGAATCAGATAAACTGCCATGAGGCTAAAACACCAGGCTGCCCTTTTATCTGTAGCACTAATTACAGCAGCCCCACCCAACCACAGGTGGCCTCATTTTCTCTTGTAATAATTCTTCAGTTGTTGTCTCCTATGCATCACTCTATGCATGCGTGGATGTGTCATTAATTCTTGTTCAGATTCCAAGGATGATACAGATGATTGATCTCCTGGGCTGTCTGCCAAACTCCCCTCTTCCCTGTCACTCACACTTCCTTGGTCAGAGGAGGCTTCGTCGGCAGATTCCATCTGGAGCAAAACAGACCTGCGGCATGTGGATGTTTCCCCCACATCCACCTGCAAATTCCTTGGGGCAGGAGCTGGGCCAGAGCTAACCACAACAATAGGTCATTCTGCTTTCCAGGAGACTTGCAAATGCCACAGTGAAGCAACTTTAAGGCCAGTGGGCTAGCAGTTTCCAAGGTCTGTGGATTATCTGTTAATCCATAGATCTCTGGTGTTCAATTCAGGCTGAATTTGGTTTAGTTCCCAACAGGGTAAACTGCTTTCTCATATTCCTTTCAATTCTACCAAGTCAGGCTGCAAAACCTGTAAGAGATCTTCGGCAATGGAAAGAGCAAGCATTGGGAAAGGAATGGAGGCAGATTGTCTCTTGTTTTTTTTTGTTGTTGTTTGTTTGTTTTGTCTCTACATCTTGATATGCTGTACCAGATTTTAGGTCCCCAATTAGCTTCCAAAATAATCTCAACAACAAAGACCATTGTAATACATCATTGCTTTTGAAATTTCCAATTGAATCTTGAGCCTTTTGAGCATTTCAACACTAGAAGATAGATGAGAGAGAGTGGGAAAGTACCTTCCTATACCCTGAATCTGTTTTTTTATTATTATTATTATTATTATTATTATTATTATTATTATTATTATTATTATTATTTCAATACAACACAGCAAATGAGATCACTATGCTGGATTTCATATTTCATCACCAGTCGGGTGCTTCCCAAGGACTTAGGACTGCATGATGTAGCGGCCAATTATGTTTGCCGATCCCAGTAAAGTGGCCTTTTGCAATTGACAGATGGAGATTTTGTCAATTTCGATGGTTTTCATATATGAAAAAAAAACCGAGGTAAATACACTCACTTTTTCCTGATCTGTCCAGCAGCACTGTTGATGATCTAATATTTGAATGAAAAAATGGCTTTTTTGCCCTGATATAGCTGGTCAGGTGTTATCCCCCACATCCTTTGTGATCTTAAACCAATTATAGAATCTGTGAAATGTGTTCAGCAAAATATATCACCATATAAAGGAACCTATTCATTTCTAAAGATTGCAAATACAGGACATGATAGGTAATTCCTTTACCAAAACAAAGACATAAAAGGGTAAAATGCCATTTATTTATGAAAATTATCACTTATATAGTGTTGTGATTCCGTCTGAGACCCCTCAGGGAACGGCTGATCCTCTGCCGGCTTCCTGCTCAGAGGAGGAGGATGAGGAACAGGAGGTTCAGGCAGACGGGGAGGAGGAATCTCAGGCTGAGGGAGAGGGAGGACAGCCAGAGTCCCCTGAGAGGGAGCTCTCCCCAGCAAGCAGCCTGGATTCCTTAGATGAAAATGCACAAGCAATAATCGATCTCCGGCACAGAAGAGCAACACAATGAAGGGGACAATTAGCCAGGTACTTTCAGCACTAAAGAGGCAACAGCTGGGTTTGGGTGTGGTGCTCTCTGGAAAGGCTGAAAAGGCAGACCCACCCTTCCTGGCTTGTGGAGTATTATCTTTGGGAGTCCTGGGACCTGGCTGTGATCTTTGGCGTCTTGGAATTCTGGTTTGTGACTTTGAATACTGAAACCTTGGGGGAAAAAGGGGTGGGTCTTATTCTCTACAGTGGTGGGTGTGCCAGCAAGAAGTCTGTTGTATTGTCTGGCCATCAGGACTCTGCTGTGAAGTCTCATAGCCTGCCTGTTGGGAAGAACAGGTTTTTCTCTGTGTTTATTTTTCAAACTATAAAGTGCTTTTGCTTTTACCAGCATGTCTGGATGCTTTTTCCAGTTGGTGTTGAAGTCTGGGGGCACCCAGACAGAACATATAGTATTTAAAAATAAGGGCTAAATAGAAACTTTGGATTTTCCTAAAACTCAAACCAATTTGTAAGCACATAATAGACTTTCAGTTTTTCTGGTGTATTAATTCTATCTGCCCTGTGTATTTCCTCCCCTGCATTAAGTATTCAACAACTGAATACAAACATTCTTCTCTGGCAAAATTACACTGCTAACCAGAGCATACAAAACATTTGCTAGACCAGTGATGGCGACCTTTTTTCCCCTCAGGTGCCAAAAGAATGTGTGCATGCACTATTGGACTTGCATGAGTACTCACACCCATAATTCAATGCCTGAGGAGGGTGAAAACAGCTTCCCTTGCCCCCCGGAGGGCCCTCTAGAAGCCAGAAATGGCTTGTTTCCCAACATCTCGTGGGTCCAGTTGGTTCATGTTTTGCCCACCCCAGGCTCCAAAGGCTTCCCTGGATTCAAGGGAGGGTAAATACACCCTCCCCCATCCCCCCGAAGGCTCTCTAGAAGCCAAAAACGTCCTCATAGAACCTCTGTGTGAGCCAAGAATCCACTCCTCTGCTCACAACAGAATACTTTATTCCACCAGACTTGAAATGTTGGGCTTAGATAGCTTAGAGCAACTTCGCCTTCACTCTGATCTAAACGTAGTTCATAAAATCATCTGCCACAATGTCCTACCTGACAATGAATCCTTCAGCTTCAACCCAACAATACAAATGTACATAATAGATTCAAACTCAATGTAGATCGCTCAAAACTCGACTGCTCTAAAATACAACTTCAACAACAGAGTGATCAATGCCTGGAATGCACAACCTGACACTATGGTTTCTTCCTCAAACCCCAAAAAGTTTAATCCTAGACTGTCTACAGTCAACCTCATCCCATTCCTAAGAGGTCTGTAAGGAGTGTGCATAAGCGCACCATTGTGCCTACCATCCCTGTCTTACTGTTCTATTGTCCAAATTTACCTGTACCTACTTCACTTTTGTTTATATTTATACCAATTGCTGATATCCTGTAGATGATTGACAAGACAAAGCAAAGCAAAGCAAAACAAAACAAAAAAAATAAAAAACAAAACAAAAAACAAAAAAAATAGTGTATAACATTTAAATATCCATATTTTCTTCAAAAGTCCAGCCATGATTACCTTTATTACTTCTACCCTCAAAATGACACTAGAGCATTGCCCATCAAGGCAACTAGACACAAGAACACTTTTTTCCCAAATGCCATCACTCTGCTAAACAAATAAGTCCTTCTCCAGGTCCTGTCAACTAAACAATGTCACCTGGTGGGGCCTAGGGGAAGAACCTTCTCTGTGCAGCTCCGACCTTCTAGAATCAGCTCCCCCCAGAGATTCGTACTGCTCCCACCCTCCTCACCTTCTTCAAGCAAGAGCTTGAAGACCCATTTGTGCCAACAGGCTGGGGACCCTAGTCCCCTGGCTGTCGAATGTAATGTATTTTTGATTGTTTGAATGGGAGTGATAATTTTTAAGATATTCAAGTTTTAAATTAGTTAGTTTTAACTTTAAAATTGGATTTAGGATATTTTTATTGTTTTTTTTAATATGTTGTAACCTGCCCCAAGTCTCCAGAGAGGGGTGAGCATATAAATCCAGTAAATCCACTGTCAAACTATTCACAAAGGCTGCATTACTATTATTATTAGTTTTCATATTATTCATATCACCCATCTCTGTCCACTTATGACTGTATAACTATACCTTATTGCTTGTATCCTTAAGATTTATATTACTATTGATTGTTTTCTGATTGCTCATTTGATCCCTATGACAATCATTATGTGTTGTACGTCATGATTCTTGACAAATGTATCTTTTTCTTGTATGTACACTGAGAGCATATGCACCAAGACAAATTCGTTGTATGTCCAATCACACTTGGCCAATAAAGAATTCTGTTCTGTTCTATTCTGCTCTGCTCTGCTCTATTCATGTATCTTTTCTGTAACTTGTATGTACACTGAGAGCATATACACCAAAGACAAATTTCTTGTGTGTCCAATCATACTTGGTCAATAAATAATTCTGTTCTGTTCTGTTCTATTCTATTCTCAGTTGCAACAAACTGGAAGGTTTTTATGATTTTATACAACTGTTATGAGAAGATATATTCAGGATGAACTATTTATTCATTATCCCTTAAAAAAACAAGAGTATCAATCAAGCAGTAGTTTAGATTTATTTTAACACACTAGTGCAGGGGTGTCAAACTCGCAGCCCATGGACCAGATGTGTCACATGCTGGCTACCCCCCCCTATTTTAGCAAAGGGGGAATAGTCACGATATGTCACAAGATGACAATGTGACAACCTGAATTTCACTTCCCTGCACTAGTGAGAGGAGAAGATGCATAACCATTTGTTTCTCAAAATTACCAATTTATTGCTCTCAGGGGGAATCTAATATGAACCTTTGCAAAGTTAACCTTTCACAGGATGCTTGCAAAGTTCACATTCAGATAATTTCCTAGGTCAGGAAATATATCCTGGGGATAACAATTCAAACATTAAGGGAATAAGTCAAATTAATTCATGCACCTTTTCCAAGCAACCTTGGAATCTTTTGTTAAGGCCAGCTCCTCTAACCTAACTTATCAAAAAGTTCCATCCTGCAATTCCCCAGTTCCTGAGAATACTGTCCCAATATATCTGCAGGATACCAGCCTGGGGAATCTCAGAAACAGTTTGATCATCTGACCTCTATCAGAGAAATTTGAAATAATGTCAGGTTATCCCTCAAATAATCAAAGCTATTGGTTTTCCTTGTGCTGTCCCACTTGTAATTGATCTATATGGTTGTATTCTCCCTTATCAATGCATCACCAGTAAAGCTAAATACGCTCCCAGTCCATTACTACAAACATAAGAGGACTATTGCTCGTGTCATCAGAGGCCTTGGAGATTTGTGATGGTAGCAGCCTCTCCTTTTTTGGCTGAGTGTGTCTTCTTTAATTTTCTTTCCGTGGCAGAGATGTTTCCTTTGCACATTGTACATAATATCATTCTGCTAAAGAAGATTTAATATGATTCTGTAAGTAGCTGGAGGGAGTGGGGGAATGGCCAGATTTCATAATATGATATTACATTTCATATTATGGGCTATGGCTAAGTGTCAGCTGTAATTTTATCATCGTGATTAGAAAGGCCTGCAGCTTCAGCTGAACCAGAAAACAAGCTGGGAGTACTTCAAGATACCCTAAACACTGCAGTTCCCACTCTTCAGCAGTAAATCTGAGTCTGCAGCATTTCTACTGTGTCTCTGTGTCTGCAAATGATTTTCAGTAGCAGCAGCAGAAGCAGAAGATGCCAAGTTTGTTTGTTTGTTTGTTTGTTTGTTTATTTATTTATTTTAAAGCAGCGAAAGGCTACTTGGATAATTAACTCATTAATTAATCTACATTTTAATTTATTCTCTTTAAATCCCCAAAGACATCAAGCAATTAATATTACAGGAAAATAAAAGAGACCAAAGTGACCCAGAGTAACAGAGGAAATATTTAAAGGCACCAGGCTATTTTATACCTTCAGGTGCCTCCTGGCTATAGGTGGAGCCTATGATGGAGATTAAGTACAGAATGTGAATTGTATAGAGCAGTGTTTCCCAACCTTTTTTGAGCCGCGGCACATTATTCATATTTTCAAAATCCTGGGGAACACTGAACGGGGGTGGGGGGGGTGGGGGGGGTGGCTAAAGAAAAGTTTTGACAAAAAAAACCTTCCTCCATTTCGCTCTATTTCTCCCTCACTCTTTCTCTCTCTTCCTTCCTTCCCTTCTTTCTCTCTCCCCATCCCTCTTTCTTTCTTCCTCTCTTTTTTGCTCTCTTTCTCTCTCCCTCCTTCCCTCCCTATATATCTTTCTCTCTCCCTTGCTCTCTCTGCCTCTCTTGCTATCTCTCTTTCATTCTCTCTCTTTCTTTCTTTCTTTCTCTCTCTTTCTCTCTTTCTCTCTCTCTTGCTATCTCTTTCTCTCTCTGTCTCTCTTTCTCTGTCTCTCTTTCTCTCTCTCTCTTGCTAGTTCTCTTTCTTTCTTTCTCTCTCTTTCTCTTTCTCTGTCTCTCTCTCTCTCTGCCTCTCTTGCTATGTCTCTCTTGCTCTCTCTCTCTCTCTGCCTCTCTTGCTATGTCTCTCTTTCTCTCTCTCTCTTTCTCTCTCTTCCTTTCTTCTCTGCGGAGGCTGGCGAAGGTTTTTCTTATTTTAAATGTTCCGGGTGGCAGGGGGATGCGGAGCCCGCACGCACACACCCCCGACATTCCAAATCCTGCCTCAGCTGTGAGAAGAACGCCTGCCCTGCCTGTCCTGTAGCCCTTACGCTGACAGCCTGGGACAAAAGCGCTCAGTGAAGGGACTGCAAGAGGGGCCGGGCGTGCGTTAGCAGCCGGATGAGGAGGACGAGAAGCCGCTGCAGCCACCCCCAATCCCCCCCTTCCCTGGGTGCCTTCCAAAGGCCCCTGGAAAAAGGCAGGAGGTAGCAACGAGGCGCGAGGACAAGCAGGCAGCTTGGCAGAGGGGAAGCGCTGAGGGGCTCTCCTCCTTCCCCACCCCCGCGCTTCTCTCCCACCCTGGCTTTTGCTTCACCCGCAGATTTCCCCGCAGTTCAAAAGGAGGCAAAAGAGGTGGCCTGGATGAAATTGCGGGGAAATCATGGTGCGAAGCGAAAGCCAGGGCGGACTCGCAAAGCCGGGCTCAGGCTGCATGAGGAGAAAGAGGCAGAGGGAAAGAAGGTGACGGCAGCGGGACCTGCAGCTCGGTGGGCGTCTCCTCGTGGGATAGAATCCTCTCTTTCTCATGCTGCTCCCACCATGGCTGCGCGCGGTCCCGGTGCCCCTGGCTGAAGGTCGTCTTGTGGCTGGTCTTGGGATTTACGGTTGCTTCCTGGTTTCCTCTCCTCCCTCCGCCTGTGTCTACCGCCAGCGCCTCATTCCTCGGAGCTGCCGCTTCCTTCCAGGCAGCCCAGCCACGCTGCCGTAGAAAGTGCAGAGGTTATTGCTGCCACCTCTGCCTCCACTCAGGGAGCCATCATGGTTGAGCTGAGCAAGAGGAAAAGGCGTGGTGACCACGGTGGCTCCCTGAGTGGAGGCAGAAGTGGTGGCAATAACCTCTGTGCTTTCTACGGCAGCGTGGCTGAGCTGGACGGAGGGAAGCGGCAGCTCCCACTCGAGGAACCCACGGCAACGGGCAACGGCTTGGTGGAGGCAACGGCGGGAGACACAGGCGGTGGGAGGAGAGGGAACCAGGAAGCGACTGTGAAGCCCAAGACCATCCACAGGACGACATTCAGGCAGGGGCACCGGCAGCGCCCCACCCAGCTGGAGCTTCTCGCAGCACACCTGGCCATGTCTCGCGGCACACCGGTTGGGAAACGCTGGTATAGAGCAGGGGGTGTCAGACATCACATTGTCATGGAGGCAATGTGGTGACCATTGGGGCTTTTGTACTCTTTGCTAAACCAGGCGTGGGCATGGCCACTGTATGTTGCATCTGGCCCGTGTGCCAGGAGTTTGAATGAACATAGAATGAGAGCTAAAACAGACTGCCTTCTGACTTAAGCTTTATTTTTTAAAAAAGAAGGTATTTTTCATTCAATTTTATGGGGAGGGGAATCCTTCCTCCTTCCTTCCTTCCTTCCTTCCATCCTTCCTTCCTTCCTTT